>NW_022196903.1:95003790-95053790 GCF_008632895.1 Mastomys coucha
TCTCTCTCTCTCTCTCTCTCTTCCCCTCTCTCTCTCTCTCTCTCTCTCTCTCTCACACACACACACACACACATACACACACACAGTGTGGATTCGCTGAGAAGTAATAACAAGTGGCAAATGAATCCTGCCTTTATAAAAATTATCAGTAGGGTTGAGAGAATTATGGATGGCCAAATGATTCTGAGTGCCTGCATCAAGAATCCTCACAGGCCACTGCTAGGCTGCTCTGGGAGCCAACTCTCCCCTGTCATCCATCAGGGTTCAAAACCAGGATCAGCAGTACTGGTGTTCTGTAGCTTTGTATCCTGGCTTATCATGACCATCGCTTGGAAACTACAGGCATGTCAGGATTTGGGAAAAATTAAAATTCTTTCCAGGAAGCACAGTAGATTTCTGGCAAGTGTGGCCCACTCATTTTATCTAATAAGAAATTGATCAGCAAATGAATGGTGCCTGTTTCCATCTGGTAAAGAACTTAACAGAGGCTCTTTGTGGATTAGGTAGGAAGACAAGCATTCATTTCCTTTTGACTATCACTCATTGTAACGAGTGACAGTTGGTTTCAGAATCAACAGACCAGTTAGTGGGTCTCATCTAACTGTGTCAGGAAATGGCTGAAAAATCTAAATCCTGTCATTTACTCCAGTGAGAATAGCCATGCTTGAAAGAGCTAACCATTAGTCAGGCCTATGTTCCATATATATGTTTTTATTTTTAGCATATCACAGCCATGCACTGTCAATTTTGCAGATAATTCAGGAAGCTCTTTAAACCTAGGACAGGTAACTCGAGCCTGGAAACTGCAAAAATCCTGAAAGGAATCATTTGGACACTTCTCCCATTGAATTAAATAGACACCAGGGAGATCTGTGCCATCTCATGAATATATTAGGTGCTGATCAGCACAAATGTGTTTATATTAAAAATGGCTCATTGGCTTCAATTGTCTGTTTAAGAGATACCAGTTCTCTATCGGGATCCGCTGATCATAAAGTCCTCATGATAATTGGGACATAAACACATAACTTTTCATGTAAGTTATTCGTTCTTTTAAAGCGAGACCTAGAGAGAATATTGGAGCATTTAGGTAGTTCTAGGGATAGCAGATGTATCTTATCACAGATGTGTCACACACCCACAAAGGGAGACAGATGTACATGTCACAGCCACTGCCGTGCCATGCACTGCTTAAAGAATCCAAAGGACAAGGGTTCAGCTATGGGGCATCCAGAGAAAGAGGGTCATGATTCACCATGGTGAGGCCAGCACTCGGACACCTAGTCTTTAATTGCTTAATTGTCATCTCCCATATACTCTGGGGTGACATTGGGCCTAGAGTGATGAAGAAAATAAATGCACGGGGTCTCATGTGTTCTGCCATTTTGAAATGCTCTATTTATTTGCTCAATATTCATTAAAGAGAAGAAAAAAATTAAGAGTTCATCTTTCATTTTTTTTGCATCAATACCATACATTGTTTTGCCTGAGCATAAATTGGCATATTATGCTCTTCCAGTTATACAAACAGCAAGATGCTATATGATCTAGGTTGTAATGACACTGTTCCTTATGCTCACAGTTTTGATTGTTAAGGCTTGCAGTTGGAAGGCACGGGTAGTCAGCTTAGAGCCATCTGAATGGAATGGCACGTCAGAGGTATAAAACTGTATTGTTACTAAAGCATTATGGAGTTTGTGAACCTGTGAATGAGCTCTTGATGTTGCCCAAGGTCAAGATGTTTTCTTCATTTTGTGTGATGTCACAAGAAGTAAGTCTGCAACACTTCCGTTTGGGCATAACGGCATGCCAAGAAAAAGCAAAGGCTTTGGCTGGGTTCTTCGTCCCTCTCTGAGTGCTGGATGGGGGCTGTCCCCTAGCAGTTCCTAGCAGTCAAGGCTGCAGTCACTGTTTAAGTGGTCCCCAGCAGGTATCAGGTATACACGATGCTGAGCCCCCTGCATGTGGTATCTCATTTGCTGTTTCCAGCAACCTTCAGCTAGAGTGGTATTGAATAGACTTCTGCAAATGATGAAATGGGGGCTGAGCGGGACCAAAAGCTCAGTCATGATTCGTTGTGGGTCAGCTTTGGCTCCAAGCTCATACTCTGGACAAAAGAATAGGTAGCACTTAGAATATAGTTCCTCTACTCCTTTCACGAGTAGTTACTGTGCGGGCCATGAAACTCCTACTACTACACTACTAGAAAGAAGAAGACAAGGGAGGTTGGTCTTATAAGGTACAAAAAGTGGTGGTTGTGTTAATGGCAGAGGGATGACAGAATTCCTGCTCTCAGGGACTCACGATCTGGCTGCTTTCCACAGGTACAACCTTATTCAGGGAGACCTGGGAAGGAAAGGGTTGTAACAGCACAGAGCTCAGATGGTCAAGTGGAAGGAGCTGATTATCTAGACACAGAATGTGGGAGCTGCTTACTTAGTCATCCTCCTAAGTTTGTCGCTTCCAAGATGGACCCAAGACACTAGTAGCTCCAGGCACCACTTGAGGCTTTGCCATGCACAAGTATCAATGTTCCTCCTTATCACCCATAGTCCTAGTTATTTGCAGATGCCACATACACATCAGCTACAAGGCAGCTTCATCCTTACAAAGGCTTTGTTAAGCTTCATCTTTTAAAATATGGCCTTGCGATTCCATTCTGTCAAGTTGCTGCGTATCGTTGATCTTACTTATTTGGGTAGTGGCTGTTGAGCTGTGTATGAGTGAACTGTTATATAGGAGTCTAAATTCCACAGGAATAGAGCAGATATGATCTGTCTTCTACATGGCGAAACAGGCTTCATATTTACCACTTGACCTCAAGAGAGCCTCCTGATGTGTAGTGTAGCCTCGCTGGATGTCTGATGGAGAATAACATGGGTCTGCTTAGAGTCCTTCGGAAACCTTTGCATTTTGAACCTCACCTTCCTCCTCCTGTGCTTTCAGCTTAAGTATCTTTCTCAGATGCTTCCTGTGGCACAATAGGAGAGGATGTGGTGCGAGTGTGAACACTTATCTCTGAGTCTCAGGATTTGCTGAGGGCTTTGGGAAAAATAAAACCTCAAACAAACAAACAAACAAAAAGCAAAATGAGCTGCCCCTTCTATATTTCACAAGGACAAGCTTGAAGGGGCCTAGAATCGAAGAGCCAGGCCCTCCGGTTTGTACAATCACAAAGCTAACCTGGTCTGAACATCGGGAAAATCTTCCGGGAGTCACAATTATTGTTGTACATTATTTGTGTTTAGTGCCAGAGAAACGATTTTCTTTTTGCAATATCTCTGCCCCAATAAAATTAAGAACTTAGTGGAGGCTCCAAATATCCCCCAAAGGACCCAGCTGAAAAAAATTTATTGTTTCAACTGCCAGAGGGACTTATGGTTGTTTTCTTAATAGGTATGGTCGGATATACGGTATGTTTCTTTGGTCACTCGGTGGATTCATTTATCTTTCTTTTGAAACATGCACTGAAGGTTTTAAGCAAAATAAGGCCCTTCAATTGATTAAATCTTACACAGAAGGACAAATCGTCCAGTGGTTTCAGAATATATCTCCAAAACAAGAAGGCCTTGAAATAAAAACAGACACTGAAGACTGTATTTTCTGACTGCCAGTCAAGCTAATTATGCTTTACTCAAAAGCTTTGTCTATCAGCAAGAAAGGAAAAGGCAATTGAGGGCTCTGTCCTCGAATGGGCCGGATGCTTGGGAATATAGCGCAGTTTATTCACAGCAGGATGCTGCTGTAATTGGCAGTTCCACTTTCCCCGCTACAGGGTTAATTCTCTAGTGGAAGAAACACAATGTTAACGGGATTTTACAAATCTGACACATGGCATCCTATGTGAAACGGTTGACAACGGTTCTTCTCTTTTCTTAAGCAAACTTGGGCAGGGCCAAAGAGATCTGTGGACAAAGAGAGGCCCCTGGCATATCAGGGAGACCTTCGATCTGGGACCATAGAAAGCATGCATTTAATAAGAAAAGGAGGTATGACAGCCCAAGTGGATATGTCTCTGAGAGCCAGTGATGACGCTTTAGCCGGGACCTCACCAAGATCACTAACCTTCATTAGCATCAGCTGACTCTGCTTATGTCATTCCACTGAGGATGGAGGCACAGGAAAGAAGTCTGAGTGAGCCCGTGGCATTTGGGTTGGGGTGGGTTGGGTCCCTGGCATGGATAGGACTTGGAATTACAGAAACACTTGTGACCCAGCAAACAGTTTGGGGCTTATCTATCTCTCTCTCCGTCTCTGTATATCCAGGAAATCCAGAACACACTTTTAGGAAGAGTCAAATTGTTTTGATGTAGATTCCCAAAGGAGTTGCTTCACCACAACTCTTCATTCAAAGCCGTACGTCCAGTGAGGTCTCTGGATTCTGGTTTAACTCACAAAGGGGCATGAGGAAGATCAGAACAGTCTGGTACATAAAATGCTAGGCAGGAATGAGTGCATGCATTTTCTCCAGGAACGGAACAATGAATGTCTCTTCTTGAGCATATTAAGTGATGCATCATTTCATGCCTCCTTGGAAGGCCACTTGGGTAGCTTCTAAAAGGGGACAAAAATGGGTCCCCAGGAATGCATCCTGGATTCGCTGCTAAGATACCCGGTTATTGCTTCCAGTCACTACGCAGGGGCTGTTACCAGACTTGGCTGATGTTCCGTTTGACCCTAGCAGCAGAGATGAGGCAGGAAGCAAATTCACATTAGGGCCTCAGATCTCAAGAGCATCACACGGAGGGATTAATGAGGAGCTCCCAAGCACCAGGTACTGGCAATAAAGGCGCAGAATCAGGTGAAGTCCTGATTTTCATGGGGAATTAAGCCACCTCTTGATGCCACACAGTGACACTTAATTGACAATACACTGGACTCTGCGTGCGTGAGAGAGGAGTAAGATTATAGAGCTGTATTTTGGTCTTTTCTCTCGTTCTCCCTATACCTCACAGGCGTACACACACACACACACACACACACACACACACACACACACACACACACACGTCCAAGAACAATTAGTTTCTTTATTGACTCCCTTTCTCCAGGTGTGTCTTCTCTCCTGCCCAATGTTCTTCAGGAAATCTTCCCTACACTGGCTGTTTTTAAGAAGTGAAGGGAGAAGCCTTTGCTGTCTCTAATATCCTGTCATCCTCAGATGAGAGAAGGGGCAGCTTGGTGCTTTGATAGCTCCTGCACCTTGCTAAGATGTTACCCAATGGGAAGGCACCAAGAACAGCCCATGACAGACAAAACCTAGCTGGCATTTACTGATCAGCTGTTTCTATTGTACTCACCACCGGCGATCTACCCTCTACTAACTGCTTTTCTGCTTCATTGAAAATACACATGCTAAGTGAAAGGAGCCAATCACAAACACTGTTTACATGAGATATCAGGAGCAGTCATGTTCATGGACACAGAAAGTAGGACATAGGTCACCAGCGATGAGCTGAGCGGGGTCTTGAGAGATGTTATTTATTAGGTATGAAGTAAGTTCTTTTTTTTTATGATTAAAAAAAAAAAGTCATGGAATTTGGCGGCACAACAATGTAAGATGTATGTAAGAGGGATAGTTTTATGTGTGTCTTACTAAAATGAAGAAGTGGGATTTGGAGAACTAGAGGAGAGAAAAAAAAAAACCCATCAGAAGCTATGGCTATGAAAATGGGGTCAGAGACTGCAGACTGCCAACCCTGAGGACAGATTGCAGGATTCAGGCAAAATAAGCAGGCACTTTCCTAGAGCTTCCAGGAAGAATGTAGGCCACCATTGCACCTTTGGCTAACACAATACAAACTTCAGGCTTCCAGAATATACTGTTAAAGATTTATACTGTTGAAAACACCTTCCACACTCTCCTCATTGTAGCTGAACTCAGTCACTCCCTGGTTTTCTCCTTTGAGTCAATTACAACTAGTTTGGGATCTATCTATGAAAATACTATGGGGAAGACAAAGACATACCTGATATTGGACGAATTTCCCACATTGATGAGTAGGTTAAAATCAAGACCTTGGGTAGAGGATTCAAAGAACTGTTTATACTGCTTTCCATCAAACTCAACAGTAGGTGAGGCTCCTCAAGCAGCCCCAAAGAAACAACCCCCCCCCCAATCTCCCACTGTGTCAACTGAGGCAAATTTATATCTCAGGTTAAGTTGAGAATTTGGAGTTGGGAATGCTGGCTCTACCACTTAGCAGCTGAATGAAACATGCTTGCCACCTAACCTCACAGCCTCTGCTGCTGCAGTTTGGAAATGGGATAGTTAGTACTTCCGTTCAAAGGGCTGAGGCACTAGCTCAGTTGGTAGAGTACTTGCTGAGTTTGATGCCCAGAATGCAAGTAAAAAGCCAGGTGTTGGGATGTGTGCTTGCAATCCAGTGCTGGGGAGAAGGAGACTGGCAGGTCTCAGGAGTCTACTGACCCAGCAACCTTGTCCAAGAAGTGATTCCCAGAGCCCAGGGAATGACCTTGTCTCAAAACACAAAGTGGTCAGCCAGGTGTGGTGGCATAAGCTTTTAATCCAAACACTGGGGATGGAGTGGTAGGTGGGTCTCTTGAGTTTGAAGCCAACCTGGTCTATATATAGAGTTCCACTACCCAGAGCTCCATAATGAGACCTTGTCTTAAAAACAAAAAAAAAAAAAGAGAGAGAAGGAAAGAAAGAAAGAAAACCACAAAACCACCAAAACTAAAGTGAGAAGCTCCTGAGGAAGAAGAACCAAGATTTATCTTAGGTCTCCAAAGGCATGTGTGAATGCACAAACTAGTACCCACCATGAATATGTATACACACACACACACACACACACACACACACACACACACACACACACACGAGCTGCTGCAACCAATAAGGTGTGTATCAGCTCTTGATTCAGAACTGGCACCCTGCAGGTATTCAAGCAATACTGCAGTCTATCACATACAGGTTTTCTTTCTTTTAAAAATGGATTCAGCTGTTGGCCACAGTGGTACTTGCCTATAATCCCAGCCCTGGGGAGATGGAAGAGGAGGAACTCAGGCTACCTTCAGCTGTATACTGAGTTCAAAGTCAGCGATGGCTACATGAGACACCGTCTCAGAAATGCATTTAGCGCATAATATGAATGAGCTCTGAGCATCCTCGGCTGTCAGCCCTCTGATATTCTGAAGCTTCCTGGGAGTCAGGGTTGGTGGTCTCCCATCAAGCCAGGTAGACATGCTCTTGGACATGATTGCATTTCTTAATCAGCTAAGTGAAACTTACTAACTGTACTGTGTACTGTGTATACAGGGCTGGCCTGAGAGCTTCAGCCACTTAATGTTGAAAGCCTGGTCAGAGTGTCAGGTCTGTCCACAGCTGTCACTGCTCAGCAACACAATCCCCTAGAGGTATGTATCCATTTATCAAATCCTTATTGACTTAAGCTGCAGGGTTTTCTTTTCTTTTATAATATTAAAAATATTACTTTCTGTTTTAAATCATTTTCTTGACAGAATGGAAATAAATAACCTAATTACTTTTTACATGCTACTCATTTCTGATTGGATGCAGTGGTGGAAGATGGGCACTTATGTAAATACCTTGCTACCAGGTTGCATGGAGTCTCACCTTCGGGACTATTACCATGCTGGACCAGATAAATGTGCCTGCGATGCTGTCCTGCATGTGGTAGCATATTTAGCAGTATCCCTGGGTTCTGTCCAGATGTCACCAACATCCTACGTTATCCCAAACAGACACATCTTCATTTATTGTCACTCATCCCTGGAGGCAAAATTCCCTCTAGGTTATTACTACTCTTTGGGGCATAATATCAGCTCTGTGGTCACTAACTATAGCTGTTGGCTAAAACAATAATTAAAATATTGAGCACAGAGAGATTCATGGTTATGACCATCAGTTGTGAATAATTTAAGATATTTTTATATTTAAACCATGTCTCTCGATCAATAAATACAAATTAAATATAATAATAAATGAAATTGCTTTGTAAACTGTATAGTGTTAGAGGGTTAAAATGATACCAGTGTGCTTGGGGACTATATGAAGGATATGCTACTTGAGGGAATAACTTTTTATTAAGCCCGTGCTATGTGCTAAGTGCTTTATTTCCTACAGGCTCAAAAGAGCTGCAGTCACTGTTTTTGATGGAGAAGCAATGGAGGGTCAGGAAAGCCAAGTAGAATGATCAAAGTCGCTTGGCTACTAAGAGGTGGTGGCAGGACTTGAATCTAGGACTCTAACTTACCAAGTCTGTGGTCTCCCATCCACTGGCAGCCATTGCTACACTGCCATTAGTGGACTGGCAGGAGATACATAAGAAAGATCTCTGACAAACTCTGCTAAACAAGCCAGCCAGGTCCAGTGTGGAAACCACAGCATAGAAGTGAAACCATGTAGTTGTCCAAACTAAGTAGCTATAAGCTAGCATTTGGGGACCTGGGTTTGGTTTGCTCTTCTTTCTTTTCCCCTTAAACATCAATGACGAATCTTAAAAGAGATATACATCAAACCGATGCACATTAAAACAACAACCACCTCAGATTCTGTTTAGCAATTTTTAAACTTTGTGTCTATCACAAGTTGAAATGTGCCACTCCACACCCCCACTTCAAAGATGTGTGTGAGTCCAAACTTCCACTAGGTGACCTTATTTGGAAATCAGAGACACTTCAGTAAAAATCTCTTCAGAGATACTCCAGTAAAAATGAGGCTATTAGTGTGTGTCCTAATCCAGTATGACTGGGTGTCCTTCTACTAAAAGGGAACATGAGCACGTGGAAATGGCACAGACACAGGGAGGGTAGGGAAGAGATGCAGTGGACAATGTGAAGCGAGGGTTGGAGTGAAGCATGTTGAAACCAAAGACCATCAAATCTCTAAGCAAATACCCAGAAACTAAGAGTAACCAAGGGAAGATTCTCCTACAGGTTTCAGGGAGAAGGCTGCTCGGCCAATACCTCCATTTTGGATTCTTAGTCTTCAGAACTTTGATACACTACGGTTCTGTCTTCCTATCTATCCAGTTGATGGTAGTTTATAACTATAGACAGAAGACTCCCATACAGCATCTATATACCTCACACATACAGAGGTTTCTAATGACAATCCTTCCAGGTAAGATTTTGCCTACCACGTTACCCACAATCAACTACCATCCACTAATACTAAGTGGGAAATTCCTAAAATAGGATTCTGTTTAGCAATTTTAAGGTTTGTGGCATCCTGGGTGACATGACCAAACCTCACCCTATCCTTCTGTCCCGTTGTGGATGTTTTCTATTTTCTTTGTCCAGTGTATCCACACTGTATGTACTACTCCCTGCTCATCAGTTACCTAGAAGTTACCTAAATTATCACATTGCTAGTGACAGATTACTACGCTGTTATACAAGGAGCCCCATTTTACTTCATAATGACCTTGAGGCACAAGAGCCACAAGCACAAGGACAGCAATCTGTGGGTGCTAAGTGAAAACTGTAAAGTGCCTTTTAGAAGGGATAAGGTGAACGAAAACTCAAATCAGAAAGCTGGGGAGGTGAGGGGGATGTTGAGGTGTCTACAGCCTAAGGTCAGAATGACTTGTTTCCTAGACGGCCAAGGTCTGTACATGTCTGATTTTTTTTTTTTTTTTTATGGCAAAGAAGACAAAGAAATTCACATAGTTCCCCACCCCCACCCCATCATACCTCAAAGGAAGAGTTATGGCTACTATGTAAGGCAAGTGCTTGCTTGGAATTGAAAAGATAGGGCGGGGGTGGGGGGGCTGTGGATCAGCGGTAGAGCTTGCCTACTGAGCATGAGCCCCAGGTTCAGTGGCCAGCGTCGTGAAATAATGAAAGATGGGAAGGCATTAAATTTGCATAGGCATGATAATATAAGAAAATAATGTGTATGCATATATACATAGATATGCACTTATATGCAAGCTTATCCATGGAGGGTTGGATATCTGTAATTTTGAATAACCATCAGAGGTCTCGGAGGGACGACTGCACTTGTAGTTTTATGGGCATGAAGCACACTGAGTATTCGGAGGGGAGCTTCTCAGAGAGCTGTGTCTGCCATATGCAAGACTTGGCGAAGTGCCACGGCGTCAGGGCCCTTACCCATGCCAACTGGCAGCTGGGCCCCAGTCAGTCTTCCCCACAGTCTGCCCTCTAGAAGGGCTTCTGTCTGCCCCTAGCTTCTCCTGTCTCCATGGCCTCTTCTGTTCATGCCCCAGCCCCCATCTTCGCCAGCTTGCAGGCCAGAGAACCTATGTGCTGCCATTCCTAGGGTTAGAGTATTTGCTTATTATTCTGAGGGATGTGCAACAATCACATGCAATTTAAACATTCAGACGTATGATGGCCAAATAGATAGATTCAGAAAAATGGCGGGGGGAGGGGAGAGGCTGTACTAAATGCATGAGCAGTGACATTCCCATTCCCATTTAGCTGAGAAGTGGGTCAAGAGATCAAGAGAGAGGGATGTTAGTAATATGGAGGCAGGTTACAAAGTTTTTTCTCCCCCCTCCAAACTTCCAAACTGCTTAATAGAATACTGATTTACTAGCCCTTAAAATACTACCATGAAGAGACAGTCCCTTGAGAAGTTAAGAAGTTTACATCTGGAATATCTGGGGCTGTGCAGAACACTGCACAGGGCTTCTTGCTGCGGAGGGAGGTGGCTGCTGCTACTTAATTATCTCAATCCTGGCTTTGTTAGAGCTGCCAGCCTGGGATTTGTTTATAGGTGTCTTTTCCTTCCAATCTGCCTGCAGGGGCTTCACCCGTGTCGTTTGTCAGGGGCTAAATAGCCCGAGGCCACGAGTAGACATTTACTTACAGAACCTTCAGACTCCTTTAAATAGGCCTTTGGGGTTTAGACACTGACCAGTCTGCAGTGATCAGCTCCGGGACACCTTGCTGGGTGTTGCTTTTAATTGACTAACCTCCATGTCACTGTTCTACCCCCACCTCCGTAACCCACATGTGCCCTCGGTCTAAAGCTTCTAATGACCTTTCCCTGGCCCTCAACACATATGGCTGAGACAATGCAAACATCATTTGCAAGATGAGTAAATTCAATAACCCAATTACAGCTGTACCAAAGCACCATTCATCAAACTCGGGCCTCACCACCCTGTCTCTCTTAGCGCTCTGTTTTTCCATGGCCAGGCATTTGGGGGAAAGTTGCTAATCAATTTAGGAATGATTAAATTGAAATTTGTAACACTTTCCATTATTAAACCTTCAATCTTCATTACCACAACTTAATGATGACATCATGGCCGAGAAAAACAAATTATGGGGAGCTGGTACCATTCAGGATGCTGGCGTGGCGAGTCTGTTGTTGTAAATACCAGAAGCTTATGTGTGTGGGCATAGAAGTGACTGTTTGACACGTGTAGAGGAACACCACGTTGCCATTTTCCTGTCCAATGAAAATGTGCATTAAAACTTCACATGTATGTGGTCCTGCCCAATGAAAATGTGCATTAAAACTTCACATGTATGTGGTCCTGCCCAATGAAAATGTGCATTAAAACTTCACATATATGTGGCCCTTTACTCCAGTCTTGCCCTTTACATGTAGATAATGTTGGATAGCTGAGAGGGGGGAAGTGAAGGGGACCAGGGAGCCTCACAGAATTAAGAGAAGATGTGGATATGTGCACAGGAACCTTATTTTTAAAATATGCTTGGACCAGAAATCCCATGAGACCCTGAACAAAGGCCAAATGTGGACCATGGAATGTTTTACACCTTCCATATTCACTCTTCCCAGGTATAATTATTTCTTTTTCTCAAATGCCAATATTAATCCTCTAATTGAAAACTAATAGAGTTTGGTTGTTGCTGTTGCTTATAGGTCACCCACTTAGTGCAAACTCTCCATGCATCCCGTAGTTAACTCTATGCTCGACATTCTGTGGCCCTGGCAGTGGTGGGCACTACCTCCCACCTGTCTTCTGGCAATCAGTATTTAGGTCTAAGCATGGGCAGCTATGGAGGCAGTGCCATTCAATGCAATGGACAAATACCTAGTAGCAGAGGAGAAAAAAAAATAGGATTTGAAAATTGTTAGACCACTTGAATGCTCTGGGGTTTATGGGGTAAAATTATAATGGTTAAGTATAAGCACATTGATTACAGTTTAGCCAGACCCTGGGAGGTTTTTGTGTTTCTCTTGTTTTACTTGTGAGAAGACAGAGGCTCTGCGGGTTTGGGTGATTAGAGTCATATGATGAGCACATACAAATAGCTAAGAAACAGCTTCTGGTCAGCAGCCCTGGGCACTAATCTAAAGGTGGACCCATTTGTTCTGGCCAAACCACAGGTGATAGTTGTTGCCCCAGCCAGGTCCCTCTCAATACAGCCTCGATGGGTCCCTGCAACAGAATCACTCGGAACTATGCCATTCCTGGTACCTGGCATTTAGCAACTAGGAAGCATAATGAATGGTAGTTGTCTGAAGCCACTAGGGGCTGCAACAGCTTATTATGCATCAATAGATAAGTGATATAATGGTCATATGTCTCCAAAAAAGCTAAAAGCATGAACTTAACCCTAACCTAGCTGACTGTAGGGCCCACGTTCATGTTCACAAGGCTACTCTGCCTGCTTAAGTGATGTAAAGTCACTCCTTTCTCCCTCTTCATATGGGCAAGCACACTTTAATCCTGCTCCCGCTCCCACCTTGCTAGGGACTTTCAGAGGTAGCTGTGCTCTTTACCAGTCTGTCAGTCACTGAAGAAAAGGTCAGGGTAACCCGCTTATCCTCCACACAGATGGGAGAAATCCCAGCATGTAGCAGGTGTGCCTTCTTCTTGTCTTGATTTTAGGAGGGCTCTATTACACAGGCTGCCGCTGTACAGCAAACAGCTCCAATAAGCAAATATAATCACATTTCCTAATTAACTTAGTTATTAAAAAAGGTGGAGCAGATTCAGCTCAACAAATACCATCTTCCACCAAGAGGTTCACACATTAGAGCAAATCACAAAATAATAAGATCATCATCATGCATTCTGTCTTCATTTAAAAACTGACTCTGGTCAGGAGGAGGAGGAAGAGGAGGAAGAGAAAGAGGGGAAGGGGAGGAGGATGAAGAGGGAAAGGAAGAGGACGAGAAAGAAGAGGAAGAGGAGGAGGAGGAGGAAGAGGAGGAGGAGGAAGAGGAGGAGGAGGAAGAGGAGGAGGAGGAGGAGGAGGAGGAGGAGGAGGAGGAGGAGGAGGAGGAGGAAGAGGAGGAGGAGGAAGAGCAGGAGGAGGAGGAGGAGGAAGCAGCTGTTAAAAACACTACAGTTCCCAACCCTGACTCTAGTTAGTACAAGCCCAGAGCAAATGCTGTTGTTGTGGTGAAGGTGCAAAATTTTAATTCCAGAGAATAGAGAGGCGCCAAACAAAAGAGGATCAGCAGGAGACCCCATCCATTTCAGGCCAGAGAAAGGTTCCTCTGGCCAAGTGAAGGGGGGGAAATGAGCCATGAGGTATTAAGAAAGAAGCAAGCTGTGAAATGAACCAAGGAGGGGATGGTATGGTTCATGACCCCACAGCCTCATCATGCAGCCCTTCAGCCACAGGGTTGCTAATGAAGGGTGATGCCTGGAAATTAATGGAGTGATATGGCTGTGAGGGCAAGGGTGGGAGCAGGATGGCTTCCCTAAGTCCTCTGGGATCAGAGTTGGGCAGAGTAGGTACTCAAATTTAGATAAGGTAATGGTATCACAGGGCATCAAGTACGCAAGCATGTTTTAAAAAAGAAAAAAACACCTGAAATCAAGCAAAAATACAGAAGCAGTAGAGATTCCTAAAGGAGAAAGTGACCAGAGAAGGCTGTGTAGCACTATGAGAAAAGAAGTGTCGCATGTTCCTGTCGCTGAGGTTGTGATGAAGTGAGGGTCTCACAAGTGCCTCTTTTCCAAAGGAACCGGGTGGAAGTCTCCCCGAAAGGGCTCTCACCCTCCTCCTGTCCTTCCTAAAGCTTCACAAACAGATGTCCACAGCAAATGCAAAGTGCCAAGCGTGATCACTGATGCAGGGCATTTGCCCTGTCTGTGAATTGAGACCTGAAACCTCTCTCCTTTCATGTTCCCTGTCATTTTTTCCCCTGTACAAATGAAAAGAGTAATTCCTCCTCATGGCAGTCAATTTCAAATTCACAGGGTCCCCCTCCACCTCTGAACCTATTATATTTTGTTGCATAAAACCCATTTCAAAATAAACCTCTCAAAGTTGTAAATTAAAAAATAAACATTCTTGAGAAATGTCAAAGGCAGGCCTGAGAGAAAGGCCAAAAAATCCATTTAGGGGAATATTGCAGTGGATCCATCCCCAGAAAATTGGGGGGAAATGCTCAGTCTGATGATTGAATATAAATTCACTGCCTTCAGCCAGTCAGTAATGAAATGAACCGTTAGCTAGGGGTTACTATATACTTTTAAAACTGACTATAAGATGAGCCGTATCCACGGTGGAAGGAGATCAAACAATATGTACTGGAATATTAAAATACAAGCCAGGGCAAGCAAATAGCACAGGGGCAAACGCACCTGTGTGGTACCATCTCTGGGTGTGCAAACGACAAGTCACACACACACACACACACACACACACACACACACACATACACACTGACTGTTGAGACTGCCAGGCTTTCTACAGGTACTGAATTTGGTTCCAGGAAAGTTTTCTTAAGGTCTCATCAGCTTCTACCCTTCATGGTTCAGTATGTAATTCTTTGGAGTGCAGTAACAAGTAAGACTTCAGTAGTTAGCCTCTAAGATGGTCTCTAGTGACTTGTGACTCCCATTGTTCGCACCTACCCACCTTTAGATCTCTCCCCTACTATATCTCAGAGTTACTCTGCATGAATGACAAAGGGGAGCAGGTATGTTGGTCTTCGATGTCTAACATTAGGTAGGAGAGATATGGTGGCTCTCTCTTTTGCTCGATCCTATGTTCCGTCTCCTTTCCTCCACCCCTCTTCTTTGGTCTTATTATTTGATACAATAAGACCTGATGGTATCCCAACGAGTCCCTTGGAGACCTCTGTATGATGAAGAACTAAGACCCTCTAGTGAAGAGCTGAGGCCATGAAAACAACCATGTGAGGAAACCTCATTTATGGATGCCAACCCTTTAGATGACTCAAGTCCCAAGTCTACGGCAAGATACTTTGAACTTAAAAATACACTAACCATCTCCCAGGTTTCTTCTAACTCTCAGAACTGTCGGGGATAGACAGCATTTGTTTCTTAAAGAATTGCATTTGGGTGTAATTTGTTACACAGCAATAGATGACTATCAGAACTACTGTTGACAGCACATATTGAGTTCAGAGGATGTAACAGGCAGCCTGTGAAATGCTGTTCATGAAGTTACTTAATAATGCATAGGAGTCGATAATGCAGGAGTCATTATTATTCCTAGACACACCTCATGAGGTCGTAATGAGCACTGAGTGTCATGCTTGGCATTCAGAACACTGTCTGACACACAGTAAGAAGCACTTATTGATGTTAGTTAGTTAGAGATTCTTATACCCATTGGACAGAGGAGAAAACCAACCTGCAGGAAGTTTCACTGGCTCTGCCTACAAAGAAGCAACAAATCCAGATGCCTTTTTCCTTAGGCATATAAACCTAAATGAGAACACTCTATCTGATATTGGCATCTTAAGAAAGCAATCATCCATCCAGAAAGCCAAGGTAAACAGCCGACTGACCACACCCTTGCTTATTCACTTTGGAGTCCTGTTTGCATCGGCTACAAACTCAGCCAACTGTATTCTCCAATCTCTAGAAATATTCTCCCACATTCAAAACTGATGAAAGCCAGGGCTCACTAGTAAAATGAGGCCAAAACCAACGGAGGTTTTTATTTGGTAGAGAAACTCATTAAACATTTAGAGTACAGAATGTACTAAACATTGCCATGACTTTCCCAACTCACAGCCATCTTTGAGATGAAATGGTGGACTCTTGCATCAGAAGAATGAAAGATCACGGCTCTGGCCAAATCCTGAACTTCCAGAGACATTGTGATTTCACAATCTGTATTCCTGGGTTCAGAGGGAATGGCAGGATTTTACACAGTCAAAAGAAAGGTCCAGCTCTCCAACTCACACCACAGCTTTTCTTAAAATATCCTATAGGATCAACGGGGATAAGGAATATGTCAAAAGCAAACGTTGAGAAACTCTCTGAGGATTGAACAGTCAACACAGCTTTGAACCTCAGAGCAGAAATTTAGGTTCTATATAACCTGCCACCAAAAGAACATCTGCTCCCCACCTGGGGCTTGCAAATCATGAGAGTTTGTAGGGAAAATTTAGGAGGTGGGACCAGGTTGGTAAGAGGGGGGGTCACTGCTGGCAGGTCCTTGAGGGTATCTTGTCCCTGCCCCTTTCTACATTGCAGAGGTCTCTGTTCATGTCATGGATGTAGCTCAGAGAAGGCTCTGGCCTTTCCAAATCTCATTTCATTGAGATTTTAATCTTATTGGAATCACCCAGCAACTTCAAATCTGTCAAATCCCTTCTGTTTTTAAGTGTTTTCCAGTTATGAAAGACCGGCTCAGAGGGTCTTCCTCTTTGCCAGCGTAACCTTTGCTGAGCATTCCTGTCTTCTGCTCCCCACCCCCAGTCACCCAAGAAAACCTGGGGAAGGAGTATCCCCTTTCCTGCTGGGGGCAGGCACCTGCTAGATCTAGTCAAATCCATGACTGACATGTGCACTCTACCCTAAAAGAAGATCACAACCTGTGAGCTCACCAGTGAGTACCTGGAGACTGTCACCGTGATGAGGACTTGGAGTAATTGGGGTCAAGTTTCTCTTCACCGCTCTTGATTCCACTTCTACCCACATCATAACTAGATAATAAGGCACCTCAAAGACACCCTGTGTCTTCTGTCCTATCTTGCCTTGAACCAGGCTCCTATAAGGAATATGGAGGCAGCTCAGGTCTGTCTTTGCACACATGGGGAGCCCTGTGGCATATGCAGTTTAAAGGAGAAGAAGCAGTGGCTGCCATCCACATGTGGCGAGAGGTAGTGTGGGATGAGGAGGGCTAAGATGGTGGGTGGGGGCAGGAAAGGAAATTAGGTTAGGTCAAGGAATAGTGTAGTGCATTGGAATATGACTCTAACACAGAGGCAGGCACCAGGTGTTCCAATAAACCCCTTTGTTTGTAATGTGATTGTATTGGAGGTAATCCAATTATGAAGAAGTTCAAACCACCATCCTTGGGGTAAGACCTAAGGCTAGGGTCTAACTGTTAATAACTGTATTAATGCTCCTCCTTATCAGGTGACTGCATGTCCCACAGAGCCATGATCCCCAAACAACTGGGGATTGAAGCCAACTTGGCTGAAGCACCTGTTATTAAAATTATGGCCCATTGGCTATTGCATCTGAACCCAGGGTGGGCCCCTTGAGATTTGCTATCTTACCTGACCCTCTGAGCCGTGCCTGTATTGAAATGAAGCTTGCCCAGTATCCAGGCAAGTTGTCTCACATCTTTGGTGTTCTGTACACAAGCATTTCTCTGAGGTAGAAGGCTTTCTAGGTGCAATCTAGTTATCTTCTAGCCCATGTAGTCCACACATATCCCATCCTTCCTGGACATGCTGTTTAGTTAATGCTTGTTATGGCCTGATTATGGAATGTCCTTCAAAGGCCCATGTGTTTGGATCATGGATTTGGGACAAGGTTGGAGGAAGAAGGTCACTGTGGCCCAGTCCTTGAGGGTACCTTTTCCCTGGCCTCTTTCTGTCATGTTCTCTGCTTGTCATTCACCGTGGAAAATCTTCTTTGTTGTGCTGTCTCACTTTCATGTTGCCTGTTGCCAAGAAAACACAGGCAGAATCCTCTAAAACTTACCACAGGCAAAATAAATCCTGCCTTAAGTTGTTTGTGCATTCTGAAGAAACACTGAGAAAAAAGTAACCATTGCAGTGCCTTAAGCCTGACTTATAAAGCTTTGTCCTCCTCCATGCCCTATTATCCAGTCCATACTTCTTCTGAAATGACCAAAGACTTGTTGAGAAGGAAGGCTGAGAGTTCTACCACTCTCCCAAAATGCACTGCAGCACAGGCCCGGCAATCTGGTTTGATTCCTGGAATCCATGTAAAAGTAGAAGGAGATAGTCAAATCCGCAAACTGGTCTTCTGGCCTCCACACCCATGCCATCTGTATACTCCCTGGTGTGTGCATACATGCGCGCACACACACAAACACACACACACACACACACACACACACACACAGACACACACTCTATTGTTCCTACTGTGGCTCAATCCAGAATGAGCCTGGCTTTCCAATCTTCAACATTACAGCCTTTCTTTGGACATCATAGGGCTTAGAGAACCACTCTTTTTTTTTTTTTTTTTTTTTTTTTTTTTTTTTTTGTTTTTTTTCGACAGGGTTTCTCTGTATAGCCCTGGCTGTCCTGGAACTCACTCTGGAGACCAGGCTGGCCTCGAACTCAGAAATCCGCCTGCCTCTGCCTCCCAAGTGCTGGGATTAAAGGCGTGCGCCACCACCGCCCGGCTGAGAACCACTCTTGATGGTATTTACTCTATAGTAAATCAAGCTCCAGTGCATTAGAGAGTAGAAAAGAACAAACGTGCATGCCTAGCCTTGTCTCTGCAGAGCAAAGATGGCACTTTTCTGTACTCTGGAGGAGGTCAATTAAAGAAGGAAACACAACTGTGATTCTCACAGAAACAGTATGTACCCCAGCGTCTCTTGGGGTACTGAGGGGCTGTGGTAAAACACCAGAAACAATCCACAGGGGTGAAAGGAAGAGCTTTACGATGAAGCCATCTGTGAGAAGCCAGACATTGACTTTCATGAACGGATGTGTCCCTGTGCCATTTTATGCCACCTTGACAAAAGCCAGAGTTATCTGAAAGGAGGGAACCTCAATTGAGAAAACTCCATAAGATTGGCTCTAAGGCATTGTTTGAAATTAGTAATTAATGAGGAGGGTCCAGCCTACTGTGTGCGGTGTCTTCCCTGGGCTGGTGATCCTGGGTTCTACAACAAAGCAGACTGAGTGAGCCATGGGTGAGCAAGGAAGTAAGCAGCACTCCTCCATGGCCTCTGCATCAGCTTCTGCCTCATGGTTTCTGCCCGGTTTGAGTTCCTGTCCTGGCTTCCTTTCAGTGATGGACTACAATGTAGACATATAAGCCAAAAATAAACCCTTTTCCCTCCACCTTGCTTTTGGTCATCATATTTCATCACAATAACAGAAACCCTAACTAGGACAGACCCCCCTCCCCCATCTGGTGGAGTCAACATTATGGAGAGATATGTGAAAGCAAGTAATGGATTTCATCCAGACCCAAACCCAAGCAGAGGGCTGCTACTAGACGGTCCAGTTACCTGTCCCAGGAAAGAAGGATGCTTCGAGTTCTCAAGTTCTGCAGTGTTTACAGAAGGAACAAATTCACTTTGTGTTCCCTAGAGGATACTGTGAAAGCTTTTTACAGCTTTCTGGCCCTCTCTCTTGTCTGGTGAAAGTGGCTGCCATGCAATCAAGCACAGACCTATTCATTAAAGGGCAGGGAGTGGAGACATTAACTAGACACATGTACCACAAAGTAAAGCAAGTCATCTTATCTGGTTCATCACCTGACGCACAGCACAGACCTCACAGAGGGATAGTCTGGAGGGATTTAGGGGACACCACAGGCATAATTCTGCCTACAGTCCCAACCCTTGGAAAGAGGGTTGTTGATATGATGGTTAATCTCACTGTCAACTTGACCCAGGAAAACACCTCTGGATGTGTCAGTAAGGGATGTTCTAAAGGTCTAACTGACCAAGAAAGACCCACCTTGAATGTGAGTGGCATTATTCCACAAGCTGTGTGCCAGATTAGAGAAAGGGAGAAAGAGGTTAAGACCTGGCATTCATCTCTCTCTACCTCCTGACTTTGGTTGACATATGACCAGCCACCTTGCACCCTGCTTCCCTCAAACGGTGAGCAAAAGCAAGCCCCTCCTTCTTTAAGTTGCCTCTGTCATGTATTTTATCATAGAAATCAAAGTTGCTCCTGTAGTGGGAAAGTGGCTGTTAACTGTATCAGTGACCTATTCATGACCCACATAAGCTTCAGAGCTGGCAGCAAAACTCCCTCTACTTTTGTCTGATTTGTTTTCTGCGGAAAGACAGAAAGTCAATGAGCCCAGTCCCTTTTCTAGAAATGAAAAGTGCGACCCGATTGGTATAAGGCAGAGGTAGGCTTAACAGAGAAGGTCAGGAAGGGTGTCTCAGATGGAGGAGAGTGTGGACACAAGGACATACTCTGGTGCATCTGAGTGGAAAAGAGAGATGGGAGAGGCTGCGGAGGGACTTGGAGGTCATGCAAAGTAACCAACTGTATATTCCAATGCGACTTAAGAATGTCTCATAAGGAAGAGACAGAAAGAGAAGGTTCTTTGAGGAGTCACAATTATCTTTGAGAATAAGTATTTAGAGGCCCTTGGTCCTGTGAAGGCTTGATGCCCCAGTGTAGGGGAATGACAGAGTGGGCAGGCGGGAGTGGGTGGGTGGGTGGGTGGGGGAGCACTCTCCTAGATGCAGGTTGAGGGGGTGGGATAGGGGGTTTTCAGAGGGGAGACGGGGAAAGGGGATAACATTTGAAATGTAAATAAAGTATATAATAATAATAATAATAATAATAGTAATAGAATAAGTATTTAGACTGCAGTTAGAAATTATACTGGTTTAGGAATGTGGCAGTAGTAGGTCCTCCTCTAGGAGGAAGATATTTGGCTAAGCACACAGTGCCAGGTATGAGTCCCTTCCTATTTAGCAGGCCTTAAGTCTAATTAGCTGTTGGTTAGCCCCAAGTTGGAGGTTTGGGGAAATCATAATACATAAGACTATTACAAAGAAAAGATTGGAGGTAGAAAAGAGGAAGGAGGGAGGGAAGAAGGAAGGAAAGAGGGAAGGAAAGAAGGAAGAAAGGAAGGAAGGAAGGAAGGAAGGAAAGAAGGAAGGAAGGAAGGAAGGGAATCAGGGGATCAGGAAGGAGGTACAAAAGTCCTGGCAAAAGCGATAGCAGTCATAAACCACACAGAGAAGGGAAGACAGGAAGCAAACAGGAAATGGATGTTAGGATCTTTGAGTGAGTAAGAAACAGAACCTAGAGCATCTCTAGGATGCACTGTGTTTAGTAAGACTGGAGAGATAGAGGAACTGGAGAAAGGCAACAGGGAGCTGTGGAGTCTGGATTTATTACTCTGCTTGGATTTGAGGTGTGTCAGATATAGGTGGGATTTGGTTTGGATTTGGGCTCTGGTGAGCTGGGAGCTACAAATGCCATGAGATGGCCTGAGCATGCAGTGGAGTAATGAGGTCAGAGGCCTGCTGTCCCAGGAAGCAGTCAGCTGGTCAGTGTGTCCTAGATGACACAGGGTGCTTGCTGGATTATGACAGCAGGAGGTCCTACATACATGTCCTTAACCAAAAGATGCTGTCAAGATGCTGGGGGAGGAGGCTGGACTCTTGTACAGAAAGAAAACCAAGCAAGAGTCAGTTGCTTTCTTCAGCTTAGGTACCACTGAAGGACTGGAGGTAGGCACAGGGCTACATGGAAGGGAATAAAGGGCCTTGGGAAGGAGCGGTGTACAGAGCCTTGCTGCTTAGAGTATGGTCCAGTTCTGCACGGGCAGCTCGTGTAAGCTCATCACAAATTCAGAACTCAAAGTCCCCCACAGAAGTGAGTCCAGCTCTTCACAGTGAGCCTTATGTGTTCAGGCCAGAAACCTGGGGGTAAGAGGCTTCTTTGTGAGTACAAAGGAAGGTTCTTGAATCATGGAGAAGCAATGTTCCCCCAGAGGAAGGGAGATGAGAGTAGAGTGAGCTGAACTTGAGAATGAAGTCAGAAGAAGCAGAGATTCCAACCTCTCTTCCTCTTCTCCTAAGGAGCTATGAAAACAGCCTGCCTGCTGGATATTGCCCCTCTGCTTCATAAGACAAAGAGAATGAGAACACCTGCCTGAAGACTGCTCTGAGCATGGAGCGACATACTCGATGGGCCCTTGGAGCCCAAGAGAAGATACGCACGCATGCACACAGGCACGCTCACTTGATAAAGTTACCTTTGAATATTTCAATAGCATCGTTTTCACAACTAGGTGGTCGACTCTACTTCTCTTAACTTCTTTGCAGAATGGTGTCCTGTCAGAGTTCAAGCCATGGATGGGAGAATATTTCAGTAGTTCACACACTCCTAACTCCAGGCTGTTCCTGGTTGAAGGAGTTTTTCTACATCATTTGTGTAACATGAAGTAGCGCAGGCTGTGGTGGCACAATCTGGAAGAGTATGCTAAGAGGCAGAGAGGCAGAACTGGGCTGGGACCGACCTGGAAGCCTCCTCCCAGCGGACTAGCTCTCACACTCTCAGAATGTGCTATGCAAGCTGCCAAGGGAGAGAAACAACGACTACTCCTACCCAGCTACAAAGCCTAAGAACCACAACTAAGTCCAGCCTAGCAAGATATCACCAAGGGACCCTCCTGACTTAGGGGTAACCAATGGCTGTCTAATTGGACCTAAAGCCTGTTAAGTAGGAAGGGATTCATACCTGGCACTTCACACCTAGCCACTTAACCTTCCTCCTAGAGGAGGACTTACTACTGCCACACCCCTAAATCAGTATAATTTTTAACTGCACTCTAAATACCCATTCTTATTCTCGAAGATCATTGTAACTCTCAGAACTCATCAAAGAAGCTCCTCGTTACAGAAGATGCATACTACCACAGAAACCCACAACTGGTTAAAATGTAGAGACCAACTGACCATGGCGTTGACCCAACCCAAACCAATACATCTGCAACACAACCTCTATACCTAAGTCCCAGAGAACACCAAGGATGGGGCAGAAAGGTCGGGGGACCAAGACATCTGCTTTGAGACAGTGTCTTCTATATATGACAGGGAAGCTGCATGAACTTTAGGAACATGGCTGCCTCAACAAGACCTATACAATGACAACAGTAATGTGATTGTTAATAATACCACAAGACTGGACCCCTAGATGAAGAGCAATAGGCAATTAATGGCTACTGAGAGAGTCAGTCTTTATCAGAGATGATCCCCATGATAGGTTATCTGACCTTAAGTGGACATCCCTAAACACATACACACATGAACAACACCAAATGAACTCAGCAAACTATGTGTGTATGCATGCATGCACATGCAGGTATATGTCTACAAATTTGTAAACTAAGCTCTAACCGGACAATGTTACTGCTATCAAGATCCAAAATAAGATCTTGGCCAATGCCAATGCCCTGGTAGTAGAAGATGCTAATTTTAAAGTGTAAGATGATGAAATTGCTCATTTTTTATTTTTTAAAGCTACACCCAAAAAAGTGCATGTAGGGTATAAAACACGACAAATCAATTAAGTCATTTGGGGGACAGTGACTGATGTGAAATCAGCTGTTACATCTCCACGTTAGTGTTGAGCAAGAAAGTAGGAAAAACATATATGCAAGGCAAAGAGGACGGAAACACAGAATAGCAACCAAGAGGCCATCCACAGAACATCTATGTCAAGTAGTTAACAATTTGTCTGGCAATGAGTGCCTGGGACTTGCTGCTTTCAATTTCTCTAAGTGAATTTAAACCTATTTGCCTGTCCCCTGCCAGCAGGGACACAGCACGGGACGTGGCTAAGAAGTTCTGTGCAGAAAATCTTCATCTTCCTCAGAAGAAGTTAAGTGGATAAGGCTGGCAGAAGGCTGGGTAAGAGGCTGGGTAAGAGCACACTGTGAGGGTTAATTCAGTGGGAGAAGAAGTTAACAAAAATAGGCGCATGACCACAGTGGGGCCTGGGAGCTATGAGTGGCTGGCTTCTAGGTCAATGTCTCAAACTCGGCTCTGATAGGCAATAAGTGCAAGCTCTATGGCTTGAATAAGAGCCCATGATGGGAGGGCTGGGATCCTTCTCCAGGCATAAGCACACAGCTGGGACTTGGCATGCGTTGGTGCCTGAGGGCATACATGACCAGAGAGACAGGGAAAAGAAAAAAATTACTCCACCGACCAAGACAATTTTTAGACAATCTCAAAACAACCCCATTAAACCAACCAACAGAAACAAAAAAGGCCCCTTAATGGTTAGAGAGTTTCTGTTTGGGGCAATGAAAGAGCATCTAGGAAAAAGATAGTCACGGGTGGAACAACCCTGAGAAGCAGGGATGGCCACAGAACTGTGCGCAGAAAAGATGTCCACAGCGGCTGAGTCTTACCTATATTTTACCACTACTTTTTAAAAAATAAAAACACCACCCTCCATTTAACTCTTTGGGCAATGAAAGTTTCTAAAATACAGGAATCCATATTCTGTAAGTTGAGTGGCAAAGCTGGGATGTATTTTGATCATACACAAAGCTTTTCAACAACAGATTTGTAATGGGCAACGTAACATCAGCATTAGACATATCAAAGGCCAGCCGATTTACCTCATGTGGGGGAGACTACTTATTTGAAAGAGATTGGAAAGATATAAAGGAATCAGCTTTAGAAATAGCCTTAAACCTATGAACTAATAGAAACTAGATCTTCATTTACTCTGAAAATCTTGCCAAATATATTTAATGAAAAACAACCTTGCCAATGAATGGGTTGGAGCATATAAATACCCTACACCTGCCATCTGTATAGAACTCAAATAGAATTTCATAACGAATTTAATGAGATCTAGTTTTATTAATTAGTTTTTGACAGGTCAAAACTACCAGGCAAGTACATGTCAACTTGCTGGCACGTAGATGTGCTGAGGTGTTTTCTAAATGATGGCATCAGGTTCTAAAATGTAAGGCGCCTGCTCTTGTAAGGAAGTGGAATTGGTTTTAAATAGCATTGAGTTCAGTCTGATTACAGGGGCCATGGTATTTAACAGAAAACAAATGATTCTTTTGCTATGGGAGGAAAAAGCCATCCCTCAAATAAGTACCTAAAAAGTGAAATGGAGCTGGCAAACCTACTCCTAATGCCTTCCAGGCAGCGTCACTCTCCATTTTCTGAGAGATGCCCTAATCAGTTCACTTCAATACACTGGACGAAAATGTACCAATTACTGGATCCCAGCTAATTGCTTCTGGGACTTCTCTGGCCATTTCCAAGTCCCATTCTCAAGCGACACTAAGCCTTCTTTTCTATTTGAAATCTTTTTTGGTTTGTTTGTTTGTTCTCTTGCAAATCCAGGCCGAAGATCCCCCCATTAAATAGTCAAAGCATCCACAATTACAACTTTCTCCAAGCATCTAAAGCCAGCAGTTGTGCAGGCTCAGCAATTTCTAGGTCCCTCTTTGTGGCAACTGCTGGCCCTCGGCAGAGCCCACACGATCTGCCTATGTCTCACTCAATGCCCGGAGTGGGCCCTTTCCCTTCTCATTACCCAAAGCAGTCACCTTTCAGGTTGCTCCACAGTAGGGCAAGACTCCCAGCACTATCTCCTGGTGGGAAACCTAGAAACTGCTCTCTTATCTCCTGGCAGCACCAGGCAAAGAGCTGTACTATGTACCTGCTGTGGCCTGACTTCTCCCAATTTCAGATAAGCACTTTCCTGTGAAGTTGTGATGGAGATGCAGGGCTTTTTCTATTTCAAGGAGGTAAATGGAAGGCACAGAGCATGCTCAGATTTTTAGATTACCTCCAACAGATGGGCCAACACTGGTCCCCTATCTAGCCAATGAAACCCTCTTTGGAGGAAGGAGCTAAATGAATTTAAGTAAATATTTCTGTTAGTGACTTCCTTTGGGATGGAAAGCTGTGCTTCTCAGAAACAAATTAACCTGAAGTGGGGAGGGGTAGACAGATACAAGGACCACTTAGGAACTGATGATGAAAAGCTATCCTTTTTGTGAGTGTAGCTCCACTGGATTCACCCACTATGGCAGGGACAGTATGATTGAGGAGCACAGCTCATATCTGGCAGAGAGCTATGACCTACTCCTGACTCCCAGGTGCTCCGACTCCTCACTCTTTCCCATTCTCTCCCAGACGCCTCTTCTCTAATACCTACACACAGAACCAACTCCTCCTTCAGATCTCTTTAATGAGCCAAGCTTTTTCCCTCATTGTGGGTCAAAGCTGCTGGTCCCCTCTGCCTGGAACAACTTTCCCAACTCTAGCTAACACTTCTGACCTTGGATATTGCCTTAAATGGCAAATTCAGGAAGCTGCCTGCCTGCCAACTGGCTGCAAAGGTCTCTCAGGTTTTTTTTTTGTTTTGTGTTTTTTTTTTTTTTTAACCTGTCTTTTTTTTTTTTTTTTTCTGTTCAAACTTTCTTAATACTTATCTAGCCCAGACTAGTGGAAATTGCATTTATTGAGCTTGTAGTAGATCTCTCTACTTGTATATTTCTTCTTGTCTAACCAATAGCTGGCTTCTTATACTTAAAGAGACCCTGTGTTGGAGTTAATGCTCTAAAGTCACTGCCTTGAAACTCGTGGGGTTTTATCTATGCATATATGGTTTGTAAAGGGAATTCAGTGACTCCATGAAGCATGCGACAGACAATGGATACCTGGCTCTGGGGCAGTCCCTTTGGGTTCTTCCCTGCCTCCTCTTCCTGCTTCTGTGGCTTCTCTCCAACCTTGGTGGGGCCTGGGCATGGGCATGGTTGGGGTAGGATGTTTGTACTTGTGGCGGATTTAGGTGGGGCAGGCAGGGTCACTGTGTACTCTATGAGCCTCCCACACCCTGGCACATGATTGGAGCAGTTGTGGGGATCAATCACTGGCTGTGGAGCAGAGCCAATAGCCCATGGTTTGGGGAGATACTTCCCTACATGTCCCCAGCCTTTACCAAGGGGGCAGGTACTAGCAGGACTCAGCAGCCGGTGGGCTGGTGCAGGGAGGGGCCCCTGACACATGCTCTGCTCATTCCTATCTTTCTGCCCAAGGAAGCATGATACCAAACAGCAAAATCATGACAGACAGACGGAGAGGCCAGGGAAGCAAAGAACACTTTAGGTTTTAATACCCCTCGTCACATTTTTTTTTCCTGCTTTTTCAAACAGTGGAGCTTCTTAATTTTACTTCATGCTGAGGCCTGCGAATAACATGGCTGGTCCCTAGTTACTCTTGTATCATGAGGAACAAGCATAGTGTTGATTGATACCCAGAAGTCTGTGAATAAAGGCCAGTTACCCCACTATCCTGTGAGAAATAGTTCAAAGAAGCAAGAGGTAGGAGGTATTCCACAGAGGACAAAATAGAAAGGAGGATGGTCCCAGAATAGCCTAAAGTCAGATCCCAACCTTCTCCAGGTGCCCAGCACAAGAGGTGGCTCAGAATATGCCTCCAGCCCACACACGTGATTACGAAACGATAATCAAATTTTGGAATAGTGTGTGGAATCAGGTGTATTCTTTATGATTACAACCTTTTAATGCAGATTACAGATTGGCTAAAGGAAATAAAATCCGTTCATGAATTCATTTTAGTGGGTTTCTATCTGTCCTATCAAACTATATATACTATCTGTGATGAAACTCCATGATCATCAGCAACTTGGAGAGGAAAAGGTTTATTTGGCTTACATGTCCGGATCACAGTCCTTCAATGAGGGAAGCCAAAGCAGGAACTCAAGCAGGGCAGGAACTGAGGTAGAGGCCATGGAGGAGTTCTGCTTACTAGCCTCCTCCCCATGGCTTGCTCACCCAGCATTCTGATACAAGCCAGCACTCTCTGCTCAGAGGTCTCCCTGCCCTAGTGGGCCGGGTTCTCCTATATCAATCACTAGTCACAAGAAAGTATCCCTACTGACTTTCTTACAGGCCAGTCCGATGAAGACAATTCTTCAACCGAGATTCCCTCTTCCCAGATACGATTAGGTTTACGTCAAGCCAACAGAACCCAATCCAATACATGGACTTTACAGACATCATTTTGTTTTTTTTCTCTTAACTCTTTGCATCCCCATGCACAGCAGCAGCTCCTCTTGGGATGACCCATTCTTCTCCTGGGATTTCTCAGACAGTCTGCTTTCGAGGGCCCCATGTACAATTCCTTTAATGACTGAAACAATACTGTCCACTCAGTCCCAGGGGCTGACTCCTGGGCTGCACATGTGAGTGGCACACACACACCACGAGCCCACTGTGGTTCTATTGACTCCTCTTGTTGTATGGCAAGCAACGGGTGATGAGGTTTAGTTCTAGGTGCTCCAGAGCTGAGGATGGGGAGGAGTCTGGCTTCCCCTAGTTCCCTCTGTTGGGGTAGGGACATTTCTGGTTTCTTTTTACATCAGCACCTGCACAGCAGCCAAGTAGGAAAAATCCTTTCCCTTGTATGAACACACAAAGGGTTTTTCTTCAACAGTTCTCCAGCTACACATTCTAATGGGAGAGCAAGTCGAGGAGGCCTGAGGATATGGGTTTTACTGCTGAATTAGCCTGTAAGCCATTCACAGGGAGAAAGACTAGACTCTAAAGCCGCAGTCACACCAAAGTGACCTTTCCAACAAAGGTCTGGTTCTTGGCAGCTTGGTAACCCCGGAGCCCCTTGCCTGCCTTCTGGAGTAAGGAATGTAGGCTGGGCTACTGCTCCCCAAACCCCTGAACTTCAAAGGAATTTAAGCAACCCAGCCCAGCCTGATGCCAAAGAAAACAGCACTCAAGGGCTCCCTGGCTGGAAGTAAGTCCAGGCACAGCAGCCCTTCAGTGCATAAAGCCTCTCTTTCCAGTCTCTTGCACGTGTGCTGAAATGACATCAGGAGCCAGCATGAACCTGCCAGGCGAGCACTCGAGGTTCAGGGGCAGTTCAGCTCTCCCCAGGAAAGCTCAGGGATGTGGCTGTGATTCCCAGCTGTCCCATTTACTAAGTTCACAAGCATGGTCCTGCGGCCTCCTGGCAGGCAGGTCGCAAGAACCCCTGCACCAAGCAGCTCAGGTTACAAGACTCATGTTTTACATCTTAATTCTCTCTGGGGTGCTTAGGAGAAATTCATGCAGCCAGATTAGCCTATAAATTACTCAATGGTTCACTGGGGGCCCTTTCCCACTCTCCCCGTGGCACATACATCCAGGAGGGCAATCTTGGTGTCTAGATGCTTTCTGCGGCACTACTAGGTTCTAGGTGGGTTCTACTGGCAGCAGATTTGCCTTTTATATCCCATTCGATGGGATGTAAAACCATGCCATCCGCTGGGGTCCGCATCCTGTCTCCAGGAGAGATTTTAAACTGAGTACACCACCAGGTGAGGCAAAAACTAACTCAGGAAAAGAAACTTCACAGTCCCTGAGGTGAATGCAATACCTCATGCAACAGGTGTCTGAGCAGGCCAGAGACCCAGAATTCCAGGCACAGTTGCTCGGGATGCTTTGTGTTCAAACAGCCAGTGGGACGGAATTTTTTTCCATGTAATCTGTCTGTCTCCAGACCCCTTCCTCCAAAAGAAAAAACACACAATGCAGTGAAAGAGGCAGCACGCTGATTCTGAGAACTGGGGTGAAGTCGCCATTTCTCCTCCTAGATTTGGTCCACTTCTGGGCCTGCAACAGTGCCCACTCTACTCACAAGTCTTGAAGGGACTTGTGAAATTTCTAAATTGCTTTGACACAGACAATAAGTAGAATACGAAACAGGAACAATTCAGATTTTGGTCTCTTGCAAAACACAAATGCGCAATGGCTGACTGCTCATCACAGCAGCTAGCTGTGAGCCTCAGCTTATGTCACGGGAGCAGCTGTGTTCCTCACACTGTCAATCTTGTCATACTCGGGATTGGCCTCTGTGATTCTAAGAAGCATTGAAGTTTATGACTTTGGTTCTGTATCTGCCCTGGAAAATGTAGGATTGGCTGATTATCCCAGAGGCTAGGTGAGAAGGTTTTCATCTGATGTCTGCATGCACAGAGCTGTTGTCAGTGACTGGGGGCTGGGGAAGTGTTTAAGTCAAATTCTCCTCTTTATGGGAACTTAGAGGGAGGCAAACAGGGGAGAGAAATATTTAGCAGGAGAGGCAGTGGGGGGTGGCAGTGTGGTGTGGTACTTAAGCAGACGAGCCAGCCTTAAGAGGCCTTAAGGATGGGTATGGTTAAACTACAAGGGTTTCGACTCTTTTTTTTTCCTCTTAAACTGTGCGGACTTAATTCTCATGGGAAAGGAGACACAGAATGAAGCCTGACACAGTGGGAGGGGGTGGCCAGACCTCCATCTCTCTGGCCCTAGAGAGCTCCCAAGGGGGCACAAGGCTCTCTCAAGTTCAGACGGAGCGTTTCCAGCCCCCGGGGAAGGTTGAGCTCTCTCCATACCTTCTACCTTGCTTTTGAAAGCTTCCTGAAAGCGAAAGGGGGATGGCAGGCGTGCCACGATTAGAAAGAGAATTTCTTGGGGTCACACTATAGACTACTGTAGAGTATTGTAGAGTGACAATACTCATGGCCTCATATACGAGGAGTATGACCCTAAAGCGGTGCATGGGGTAAGGTAGTGTTGGTGAGCAAGCACTCTGGCAGATGAGGAGGGACACAGAGATGTGTTAGCTCACTTGGCTCATGAACACACATGCACCAGAGAAGGTGACAAGCTCTGGAAGTCAGGTTGTCAGCAAATCCACATGCTGATAACTGTCTGCAACACACCTCATTCCAGCCTACCCACATCCAGGCAGGCCAACAGCTCCTCATCCCATTCTTCCTGGGCACCTATCCTTTGGTCCCCTCTCCAAGCAGTTCAGCTGAAGCTCAGGCCATCCAATGGTGTTATGAGCTCACACAAGAGGCCTGGCCCATTGGATTGTTGCAGACCTTTAGTGCTAGTGATGGGTTTAGTCATCAGCACATGACCAACTCCCGAGGCAACAGGAGTCCTCTGTAAGACTGTTGCTGGGCCGACAGGATTGACCATGAAGTCTCTGAGGCCAATTTTAGTGGTTTGTGGGAAGAAGTGGTCCTCATATCCTAATGCCAGCGGAGTTCACCACAGCTAAGTCATGCAGGGACCACTGTCCAATGATAAGATCTGAATGTCTAGACCTAGCTGAGCCTAAAGCTAGATATGGCTGAAGCCAGTGACTGGGGCTGGGACATGCATTTCAGACCAGCATAGTCTTTCTTCACTGGCCATCACTATATTATTACTACACGCCACAAAGATTAAAACAGAGACGTAAAAGACAGGGGGCTATTGCATTATCTCTGGGTTAGTTGCTGTAGATTTTTTAACCTCCACTCATTAGAAAGTAGTTTTGGCCAGATGTTCACATCTAGCCCTTCCTTGAAATAATACTTTTCCCTTGGTTGTCTGAAGCTCAAAGGCATCACAGGCCTGGTGAATTTATACCTCGCTGCTCCCAGGGAGATGTGTGACTAGTAAGATCTATGTCTGTCTCATGAAAGGTCATTTGCTGTCAGCCAAAACACCATGAAGGTGCTCAAATACCTCATATAGCATTTATGAAGGGGATGGTCTGATCCCTTACAACAAAAAGGGATTCATGAGGCCTCACAGGGATTGTTTTACTGAAATGTATTTAATATGTTATTATATTTTGTGTATGTTCTAAATTTATTATATTAAAGATATGCTGGCTAGGTTATAATGCTTTCTTTGTTTCTCTCAGAGGATAAAGTTTTATCTATTCATGGTCATCTCTTCTGCATTATTTTGAAAGACATTTAGGCTGTCCCATTCACTTTTTCATTCTATGCTCAGTCTACTGCCATCTAAGAAGTATACACACCACACACACATGCACACACACAAACACACACTAGTATAGGCACACACATGCACACATACAAATGTATGCATACAAGTCAAGTACTTTTCGTGGGCTGGTTTATATAAAAACTTTAGTGTGTGTGTGTGTGTGAAAGCCAGCATACTCAAAACTTCACTTTTTATGTTTATAAAATATACAATGAACATAAACAGTTGCTGTGCAAAGTATATATAGTACAGAGGACAATAACCCTCTGTGCTTTCCAGCCAACATAAGAATGCTCTCTGAACTGCTGATGCCCTGCTGAAGGTCCCAGCCAACTTCATGCGCATGCCTTCACAGGGGTACATGCTACGGTATCCTTACGTTCAGCTTTAAAACAAAAGCTGACATTTAATTTTATTACCAAGTGTTCTAGTACACACGCAGTTCCAGACAATGGCTTCATTAACTCTGCACATCCCATTCTTCCATCATTCTGACCCCTGACCTTGACCCCATTTCTTTTTATTCCTTTGATTGTTTTAAGGCAAGTACCAGAAGCCATTACGTCTTGTGCAGAAATTCTTTATATACCGTGCCTCTAAGCATGAGAGGATAAAATAAACAAATAAGCAATCACTAAGACATTGTTACACAATATTACTCCTAATCGCTAGTGTCACCTAATCCTTGCCCATGCTCAGACTTCCTCAAAGCACGCAAATGCTGTCTGGGTCAGTAAGAAGATGAGGTAATCAAGTCAGGATACAGCACAGTAAGGAAACCAAACTCTGTATTATTCTAAAAGGATTTTACTTGAAGCATTCCCGAATAGTCAATCTTCCTCTCAAATTAGTGGGCAGCAGTGAAGTTTTACTATGTAATCAATAGCTTGGTGGACATTCCCAGCTCTGACACTTACAGAAGTCTGCAGGGGACATGGTCCCCTTGTACCACCCCTGTGGCCACCGGTGTACAGCCGAATCATTAAGGGATAGGGACAGCAATTGGTAGGATTTAGAAATTCCCGAGGGTATGGATGCGGTCAGCTGAGGAACGGAATGATAGGACTGCACAGGTTCCCCGTGCCTAATAGACACTCTGGGCCTTATTTTCCAAGCTTAAAAATAATTGGGTAAATACTCCACAGTAGCTGGGTTTGAGGAGTGTTTGTTTTGCTCTTCGTAAGAAAGCATATGATTAATTTAAACACAGCCATTCAGGGGTGTTTGCTTCCCTGTTCCATTTGCTTTGAATAGCAAGGAAAGAAGATAGCGGTGCCTGCGGAGCCAGGGCGCATGCACAGCTGACAGGCAGATGGTTGGGTTAATGCTCGGACGAAAGGCTTCTGTGGGGTTTGGTTCTCCTTTTCTGGGCATATTTATCATAGTGAGGGGGAAATAATGGAAATTTATCTTTAAGTCACACGATCAATTTTTTTTTTTTTTGTAACTTCTGGTACTTTGTTTAGAAATGCAAACACCTCATTACAGCTGCAAGTATAGGTGTGATTCGACTTTTTAAAAAAATCCCAAAATATGGAAGGCACAAAAACTTAAAGAAGGCTGGGGACTGGCTTGGTGGGTAAAGGCGCTTGCTGCACACACATGAGGACCTGAGTCTGGATCCGTCAACAACCCTGTACGAGCTAGGCACAGTGATACACGTCTGTGACTCCAGTGCTGGGGGCACAAAGGCAAACGTCTTAGGGGATGGCTGGCCTGCCAGTCCGGGAGAAATGGCAGACTCTGGGTTCAGTGGAAGACTATCTCAGAAAAACAGAGCACAAAGCAAGGGAGCAAGAGAGCCAATGATGATCTCTGCCCCGCCCCCCCCCAACATGTGCTCACTGGGTGAGTGCATCTGTATACACAAGCACATACATCACACATGAAAGTGCACACACACACACACACACATACACAGACAGACACAGACACACACTGTACACATGCAGAATTTAACAGTGACTACTGACATTACAAAACAAAATTATTTGGGTGGCTGAAGGTGTATCTTGATGGTCAAGCCCCTTGCTGACCATCAAAGTGGTGACAGTGTCACCCCTGTGACAAACACCGGGTTCAATCCCCTGCACTCATACATAAATAAATAATAAAAGTTCTTATAGAAAATTTCAACACATAAAGTAGTGGATAAGACAACAAAACACTTTAAAGTCTTGGCTCATTTCTTTCAAGTATGCCTGAATTTCATAGAGATAAGGATGTCATAGAGGAATCTGTGGGCCTCTGTGAATACTTTACAGATGTAAGAAGGCAAGAAAACTCCTTGAGCGGAGACTACTAATGGACTCACACAGTGAGTGTATTGTGGGTCCATGCCCACAACATCTGCCCAACATGGTGGCTTACACCTGCCAGAACTTAGAAGCCTGAGGGAGGAAGATCAAGAGATCCAGGCCAGGTTAAGCTGTATGACTGGGTGAACCCAGCCTAGGATACATGAACCTCTGGCTGAAAAAAGCTAAAACAAATAAACAACAACAACAACCATAAAATCCCCAAACTAAAATAAACACAGGATAAAAGAACCCTTTTATTCTTCATTATTTCACAGGGGAAAAGAGGTTGGTGTGATGGCCAGCTTGAGCTGACACCTGCGCCTAAGAGGTCTTCACCCCCTCTTCTCATGGAGGTCTTCCATTTCTGAAGCTTATCCCAGAGAAAGGAAGACCACTCAGATCTGGGTGATTTGCCACTGTCACACATCAACACACAGAAATCATGTTTCCGGTGTCTTTTCGCATGTGCCGAACCACTGAGGCTCATCCCCAGTGTACAGTGCCTACCACATCCATCCCCTCCCCTGGTCTTTTTCACATCACAGTTTCTTTAAGGCCCATCCACCAGGAGCCCCATGTATATCCCAAGTAACCTGAGAAGAGCCGCCTCTGTACCAGGAGAGATGCTTATCAGTTGCTCTTGGAAGCAGAATAGGTATTATGCGTGGCACCCACACTCCCTCTGCCACTTGCCTAACCAAAGACAACTGCAAATGATCCCCCCCCCCAGAATGAGCACACATGACTAGGTGTCTCTAAAACTCATCGGCAAATATAAGCTCACCCAACAGGTACATCCAAGATAGAGAAGTATGTGCTATTAACATTCACTATAATCTAATTCCATTTTGGGCACCAAGCAATCCACCCATGGCCTTTCCTTGAGCACCTACACATAGGGCTCAGCAGCAGTTGTCTGAGTCACTGCTTGGCCTCACTGCTGGTTTCTGAGGTAAAACTGGAGATGAACATCCCAGTGTGAGCAGAAGCCACACTGTTACTTTATGAGATGAAACTAGGGGATTTCCATGGCCAGCGACACCACATGAGAGAGGTCGGTGACCACTAAGCCTATGTTTTAGGCTTAGTGGGACTATAGTTGAGTGTCTGGAACTCCTCAACTGGCCAACAGTATGGCTCCTCCTGGCCTTCATTCAACAAAACACCAGACACGGTTCCCAGTGTGGTACAAAGACACATCATAGAATAAGACATACTAGTCTTGGCCTGACTGCCTTTGTTTTGGAGTCTACACAGTATGATGACGGATTACCCATGACCTAGTCTGAAATATCCAATGTCCATGTTTGGTTCTAGATGATACTGGAAACTCACATGGCCACGAGCTACCATTTTCACACACAGAGGATGGACCATGACTATGTAGCTCTGATGCATAGTTATTCATCTGCCAGTGAGTCTTGAGACCGACTCATCCTCAGGAATATTCCAGAAACTCCTATTACTCCCAGTACAAACCTCCGAGGTAAGTTCTCTCAGTACAAAACCGTACAAGTTGCTGATTTTCTAAAAAGATATTGATTCCAAAATTTTCCCAGTCATTCCCTACATGGTAAGAAACTGGTGTGACAACCAAAATGGATTCTTTTAAAGTGTTCAGAGCCTGGGGTCAGCAGGGTCTTGCTACTCACTGACTGTGTCTACCTGGAAAGTAGCTCTAATTGCACTCTCTGCCTTGTACAGCTGTGATGACTGAAGTTAACACATCCACATAACACACATGCACACACACCCATGCACATGCACACATGCACATACACACTCACACATACACACATACATACACTCACACATACCCATGCACACACACATACACATGCACACACATCCATACACATGCACACACACCCATACACACACATACATACACACACACACACACACACACACACACACACATGTACACACACGCACACATACACACAGTACATACACCAGGGTCAGCTTACACAGAAAGCACAAAGGACGGATGGCAGCCGACAGTGCTGCTGTGGCTGTCATTCAGAATAAGCTGTTTCTGTTATTCCTTGGAAAACCCGATCATCAACGGAAAGAGGGGTCACAAGGACATGAAGGGAAGCTCTTATCTTAAAAACAATCATGGCCTTATTAAGACTGAACTTGGCCTTCCAAGCCTCTTTCTGATTATCACTTCCTACCGGGTTTCCTTGTGAGATGTGCCATGCTTTGCTCTGGACTCTCTAGTTAATTGTTGACTTAACCATCAGGGCTCCAGTCTATGCCAGTGTCCTGACCTGAGTAGTTCTCTTCAAACACAACCCCTGAGTGCTGTGGCGCAGAGTGGTTCCCTACGGCAGACTGGATGAAGGGCGAAATCTGGTCCTTTCATGGTCATCTTTCTTTCTTTCTTTTTTTTTTTGTTTTTTGTTTTTGTTTTTGTTTTTTGTTTTTTGTTTTTCTTCTGAGACAGGGTTTCTCTGTGTAGCCCTGGCTGTCCTGGAACTCACTCTGTAGACCAGGCTGGCCTCGAACTCAGAAATCTGCCTGCCTCTGCCTCCCAAGTGCTGGGATTAAAGGCGTGCACCACCACCACCCAGCCTTCATGGACATCTTTCTATCTAGCCTAGCTCCAACCTCTACCCAGGTGTGTCATCACTTTTCAACCACCTACCTTCCAGGCAATCTCAACATGGGTCTCTCTGCCTTCCAACTCGGAACCCCTTCTTATGAAGCCTTTATTTCTTCTTAAAGACTAAGCTACCCACTGCTGTGTGTGTGAACTGATTCTGACGATCGGTAGCATTTTTCATTTCTTTGTTTAGTCTGACTAGGCCTTGCCCCTTTCTATGCATGTCTGGCTCTTTCCATCAAACCCTTTAATTCTCAGAACCAAGCATGAGACTGTAGATCCTTCTGGTAAGCCACTTTCTCATCTTTTGTTCCTATCATGTCCAGCTTAGACAATCCAGCAATATTTAAAATTGTTCACACTTCAAGGGCAAGTTAGCATTATAAACTCCTGCTGAGATTTGGCTATGGTTTCATGAACCTAATTAGAACTGTAAAACACAAACACCCAACTACGGCTCCTTTGCTTTGCTCTGGGACTGTTAAGAGCACAACCAACTTCTGCACCTGATGCCCATTTCTGATGGACACCATGCCAACTCTCTACCTGAGTTGGTGGCATTCATCCAAGATCTTTATACCACCAAGTGGGATACACATGAGCTTCAGACATGATATCCTCTACTCAGGATTCCACCTACCTTTTTATAAGCCCATTCGTGTATGGCAAAGATCCTGAAGAACCTGTTCCCTGACCAGGCACATTACCTTGCCTATTATGTTCCTATCATTTCTACATCTGCTACATTACCCTCCCTAGTGACTGCGAAAGACTATGTATCTATTTGGGATCCTTGTAGGCCCCAGGAACTCTGGTGGATACAAACGCAGGGATGCTCAAGACCTTTATACAAAATGGTACAGTGTTTGAATGTAACCCTATGTGTGTCTTCCAGTGCTCTTTAAAATATCTCTAGGATACTTTAAGTACTTGATGAAAATATAAGTATGATGTCAGTAGTTGCAATGTTGAAGGAATAATGACAAGAAACATGGCAGTACTTTTGCCAGGATATTAGCAATATAGATTCAACTGGCGTGTATATATGTGTGTGTGCGTGTCTGAAAAGTTTCAAACTGTAGGTTTGTTGACTTAAGGAATGCAGAACCCACAGAGGAAGGGCCAAGTGTCTTCCACTCCCTCCTAGAACTTCCAGTCTTTCTCCTTTCTAAGCTATGACTTTCTCAGTACACACCATGTGTCTACAGTGTAAAAAGCATGAACGACGGCACAAGGAGAGGCCAATGTGATGCAATGCTTTCAAGGAGGACAGCTCAGTGGCAGAGTGCTTGCCCAGCACGCGCACAGGCACATGGGAGATTCCCAGTGCTATAACAATAACTACAACCACCACCACAACAACAAATCAAATCAAAACAAAAACATTCTCTCCCACGGAACCAAAATAATGCTATAACAAATTTGGCCCTTCAACTCCATATTTGGTATGAATATGGCAGGTAATAAGTGCCATCCAAGTGCTACCACCGCCACCAGACAATGAAGCTCCTAAGTTGGCTCCAGCAGGCAGACTACCTGAGGCATTTTCCTTAGAGCCCTGTTATTAAGAAGAGGCACATAACAGGGCAGGCAACAAGAGAAAACACAGTACTTGGCACAAGCACCTTGGGTTAGCTGGCATACTGAGGAGCGTGATGGAGACGCTTGTGGCCCTCAAATCACGTGGAAAACCCTTCCCTGAGGTAATCATTATGTTTCCAGTCAAAATTACAGTGTTGCTGCAGCGAGAATGACACGTTTTCATAATAAAAGAAGGTTCCATAATGATGTCTTTTAGTGTCTAAATATACTTCTCTTCAGGAGGGAATTATCAAAGGGGCCTGTCCAGTGACACTTTGTTCTCTGTAAAAGGCTAGGAACAACTGAAATATCCTTCAATATTCATTAGCTCTACTTAAAATTCATCTTCCCGAAGTTTGACTCTGAATCTCTCTCTTCCTCCTCTGTCTCTCTGTCTCTGTGTCTGTTTCTCCCTTCCTCCCTCCCTCTTCTTCCCTCCCTCCCTCTTTCTTTTTCTTTCCCTCTCCCTGTCTCTCTCCTCTCTCTCTCTCTCCTCTCTCTCTCTCTCTCTCTCTCTCTCTCTCTCTCTCTCTCTCTCTCTCTCTCTCTCTCTGTGTATGTATGTGTGTGTATAGGCCAGGCTAGAGGAGGATTTGGGGTATCCCGGTTTAACACTCTGACTCATTCTTCTGAAACATGATCTCCTCCTGAAACTGGTGCTGGTCTGGCTGCCAGCAAACCTTAGTCATTTTGTTATAATGGAGGGATTGTAGGCATACATGGGCATACATGACCATACCTGGCTCCCCGCAACCCCCAGGTTCTGGGACTTGAAACCAGGTCCTTGTGCTTGTGTGACAAGCACTCACACCTGCAGGGCCATCTCTGTAGCCAGCTTTAGAACTTTCTGACAGGTAAGGCAGTCTATTCAGAGTTCCTACCTGGTATTTTTATGTCCTGGACTTTGTGTCAGGAAATCAGGCAAGGTCCAGCAATGGAAATTTAGCTGAATGATCCCAGAATGGGCAGCTTGGTCAAGGGCAGTAAGTATCCTTTCAGGCCAGGAATCCTTGAAGATCGATACTCCTTACAACCTACCTCTTGGGGAACGCCATTGTGAAAACATACAGTACTACAGCGCCACCTTCTGGCACAACTGTGTCATTCAGCAATCTTATAGGATGTGGATTTCAACCCAGTGTAAAAACCAGGAGGAAGAGATTCTTCACATTTTCTTACAAATGGACAGTGTGAAAAGCATAACTCATTTTTTAATCTGTATGTTTTTTGTTTGTTTATATTTATATGGTTAAATAGAGAATTACAACTCTCCAGTCAAAAAAAGTTACACTAACAGTTGGCAGTTTTGTTGCATTAAATAATGAAATTTTATCTGCATGCTTTCCTGTCTTAAATGTTTAGCTATCTATTACAAACACCTGCCATAAAGGGTATGGCTCACTAGAGACTTCTGAAAGAAGTCAACACGCTCTTGGACACTGAAGTTCCCTTTATAAGCAAAATCTAGGTGTGATCTAGTAGCTCCTTTGAGATTTTGGTTTCTCCACTGGGTGCGATCTTTACAAGAAAGCGTGTAAGTGGTGTAAGTGGTCCTGTGTTTACTTGAACAATCCCCAAAGTGCGCACATCTGATGAGAGTGAAGCTCACAAGTGATGGGAAGGTTACACATGTGTACATATGCTACATGTAAGAGCACAGAACTGAAGCCTAACACACACACACACACACACACACACACACACACACACACACAGAGGCTCACACACACTCATACAAGCACACGTAAGCATGCACTCATGCACACATTCGCATGTGTACACATGCACACATACACAGTTGCACAAACGCATGCATGCACACACACATGCTTCTTTATTCCTAAAAATTCCAGGAAGCATGACTTCATTCTATAAATAACAGATTTCCAAAGATTCCAGGACTCTTCATCTTAAACCAGTCCTTCAGCATCTCTAATGCTTTATTCAGAATATTATTCTTACTGACATGACCTCCATGTAGTCTGTGCCTGGGAACAACGGCAATGCTTTCTTTGTTCTTTTTCTCCTTTTTTCTTTGCACGGTAGTTATTTTTTATCATAGAGAACACCACCTCATGTTTTGTCCCCCAACTCTGCAAAGTCTTAAATGACAGAATACAAGCACATTTCCAAAAGTACAACCCAGCCTTTACTGAGACTAGAGTCAACTAACTGTCTTGGGGCCTCCACAGACGTGGCCTTGAGAAACTTGGTAAAAGCTTTGAACTTCTTTGGGATAGAAAAGCATCTCAGACTGAAATGAAAACCCTACAATTAGGGCTTTTATCCCAAATTTATCCAAAGATCGGGTTCTACACCCTGGCACATGGGCAAGAAAGCAGGAAGAGGGAGGGATAGAAGGTGCACAGTTGTATTTTTGTATTGTGTACACGGCATCTGCCTTGGAGACATAACCCAGTGAGACAGAAATCCTAGCCACTGGGGCTTCTTGGTCAGAGCAGAGTCGTGGACGCAGAAAGCTTGGTTTCGGGTGTGTGGGAGACAGGCAGCCTTCCATGCCTTTAGCTTCTTCATACACAGAAATGAGTATCTCACTGCTGACTGTGGATGTGTGTCTGTGCCTCATGGGTGCATCACGCATCTCTCCACTCCACTTCAATCCTCTAGAGCAGTGGTTCTCACCATTTCCAATGCTGCCACCCCTTTAATGTAGTTCCTCTTGTTGTGGTGACCCTCCCGAACTTGTAAAATGATTTTCGTTGCTACTTTATAACTGTAATTTTTGCTAGTTAGGAATGGTAATGTAAATATCTGTGTTTTCCAATGGTACCATGTGACCCCTGTGAAAAGATCATCTGACCCCCCCAAATGGGTTGGGACCCAAGAGGCTGAGAGGCACTGCTCTATAAAAAGAGGCACTGATAGCTTAGAATACAGGGTTAGTCAGCAACTGTGTGGTACCTGTGTGGTAAAGGAACTCGCATAAAATTTACATGGGATTTAATTAGTTGATAATGGGTCGTTAATTGAATGGCTTAGGAGAGGAATCAGATTCTCTTGGACACATAAAGGCTCCATTCAGGAAGAAAAGATTGTTTTTACTCGGCCCTTCTCGGCTGGCAGAACCACCTGTGCAAATACAGGGCTTCAGCCTGATGACAAGTGGGGTTTTATGGTACCAGGAAGATTTCCATCTCCATGACAACCTTTCTGGCTCCAAACAGTGAACGTTATGTTTCTGGAATCGACATCCCCACCAAGGCAGCAGACTGGATTAGGGCCTCCCACGCGTCTCCGCAGTCATTGCCGGACAACAGTTTGACAAGCCACTGCTGGGCAGCAACCATCGATCTGACGGGGTTTGCAGAGACTCTGTCTTTTGGGTGATGCTCTGTTTGAAAGGGAAGTAAGTCTTCCACTCAACAACTCCCTGAACTAAGCACTTTTCTCATCTCCAAAATCTACTGCACGTGCAGAGAGGGTAGGAGGTGTGGTTACTGGGCATGAAGCCCAGACAAAAGCCCCTCACAGGCTAGGTAACCATCCACCAATGAGCAACACACAGCTTCAGTCTCATGCCATCTTCTTTTCACATAAGGTCTGATATGCATCCAAGGAACTATATTTTATGTGAAAACAAAATCACAATTTGTAGCTATTTCACTTAAGTCTATGTAGATAATGTAATTTATAATATTAATCAACACAACTGGGATATAGGACCTGGTTCCACAAAGTGCCTTCTGGAAAACTCCCTCAAAATATGTTTGAAGAAACACATCGACCATCTTCTTACATGAACGTGCTTGTGATATGGAAAATAGTTTTTGCAGCAATTGCTCCTGGCTCTTTGCAAATGATATTCCACCAGGGTTTTGATTTACAGTCAAATCCCATTCGTCCTCTCAGACAGCATGCCACCCCAGGGTGGAGGCTCAGAATTTAAGAGTATGAGATTGCGGAGCTGAAGGCAAAGATTTTCTTCTTTTTAATTAAGAAATAAGTTATCGTTCTAGACATGCGTGCCGCTTTATGTAGCTGGTTTTCATGAATAATGATGTCAGAGGTGCCCCCTCTGACAGACCCTTCACACAAACTCTGGTCTCAGCCTTTGTCTCAGGGTCCAGGGTGTAGGACTTTGCTCAGAATTAAAACTCACAACACTTTATCATAGTACTCTCTTTACCCGATCAAGTGTCTTGCTATTTTAAGAGTAGTGGACTACAATATACAAATGAGAAAGAACAACCCAGCAGGACCTCTTTCTTAACCAAAAAATTACAGAACACCAGAACTAGATTATCAGAAAACCATCTGATGAACCAGTAGATCAAGCAGGCCCCAAGTCAAACTGTCCACCTTCTGAAAAATACCCTATCATCAAACCTCTCAAATCACATCACTGAATAACTTAATAAAAGTTACTTTTAACATTGGACACTTATTTGGTACCAAAGGGCTTCATGTTTTCAAGGTGTTTAAGACTGTAGATGGTTTCTGTGTCATTTTGAAAAATTGGGCAGAAAGACAGTAAAGATAAAGTGAACTGGAGTCCACCATATGAAGCAATAAATGAAGCCGCATGGGATTAAGAGACCCACCCATCCCCCATCCTCTATACCTCATAGCCCCTATGCATCCTCCCAACCTGATCCCTCCCTGATGATGAACATTCAGCCCCTGGCTTAATTCCAGTCACTCAAGCGCCATTCCATACCTTCTAGATCGGCAGTTCTCACCTTCCTAATGCTATGACCTTTTAATATAGTTCCTCATGCTGTGCTGACCCCAACCACAAAAATTATTATTGTTGCTACTTCATAACTGTAATTTTGCTGCTATTATGAATCGTAATGTGAATATCTATGTTGTAAGCCATAGGTTGGGAACCACTGCTCTAAACAGTCAGGATATTCATTTATGTGTGACACACGATCACCCCGAGAACACCCCAACCAACAAAGATGGCAAAAGACCACAGCCTTGTGACGCAAGTTGGTAGAAAAAGAAACTAAACACAATGGTGTCCCCCGTGGTCTCCACTCATGAGACGGTGCCTATGTCTCCATTGGGATAGCATATTCAATGTGACTTCAGAACAATTATAAAGCCAAACAGCAGCACCGGCAGACTATAGAGTTTATAAAGTGCATGCTCTAGACACCAGCAGCTCTAAGATCAAGGTGTCAGCACTGGGATCGAAGGCCTCCCCTCTCTATCTGCACATGGTTAAAGATGGCAGTCAGCCCTCTGCTCTATAAAGCCAGCTTGGTTCCTTCCTTCCCTCCCTCCCTCTCCCCTCCCCATTTCCTTTCTTTTTTAGACAGGACTTCATGTAGCCCAAGCTAGCCTTCAACTCCCTATGTAACTGAAGGCAATCTTGACCTTTTGACCCTCCTGCATCCATTTCTGGAGTGATGGGGTTACAGGCATACTCTACCATGTCTGGCTTACACTGTGTTACGGTTTGAGGCTAAGGCTCTGTGTGTGCTAGACAAGCACTCTACCAAACTGAGCTACGGCCATAGCCAGGAGAAGCCCTATGTATGATGGAGAAGCCCCCATGACTCAGTTATCTCTTATAAGTCCCAACGTCTTAACAAGACAGCCTTGGCAACATTTGAATTTTAGAGGCAAAGCACATAAGCTGGGGCAAAGGCAGCGTGCATGGTATCTCTAGGTTCTGGGCTCACAGAGCCAAGTTTATTATGCTCGCCTCTAATGTGCAGGCCAAGGGACAGGAAATGTTGGTTATCTGATCACGGAATCTATGCTTTTCCTTCTTCCTACTTCAGAAAAAGTAAATGATACGCGGAGAAAAAGTGTCTGTAGCAGAGATGAAAGGGATGACATCCAGCATGAATGAAACTAGCTTTTCTAAATACACTTTAAAAACTAAGCAAGATGGAATCGCTAGCCAGTCATGGGGCAGGAAAGATGTGTTTCACCAGAGAAGAAGTGTAACTGGCCACTGCCAAATGAAACAATGGCTGGATCCACTAAGATATCAACTAACAGTAATTAAATAATGAAACTTTAAAAAAAAAACAAAACAGAAAAAAAACCTTAACAATATGATAGAGATTAAAATTTAAGCTGCCCCTAGACTCCAGTGAAAAACATCAGCTCCAGATTTTATCAGTGGGAGAGAGGAGGGCATGACTTTTCTGGGGTAGTATCATACTAGTGGCATAAGGACTCCAGTTCTTAAGACTCTTTGCTTAAGGAAAGTGTGTAACATGGAAGAAGGGACTTACCCAATATTCAGGGCAGCTCTCTTCCTCACAGTCCCGACTACAATAGCATCAGGCAAGGAACCTACAGTAAAGCTGCATGGATACTATGCAGCCATTAAAAACTCTGAGGCCCAAACCCACATGTGATGAACGATCCCCTCATAGCTTATGGTATCCTGCTAAGGTGGGTCTGATCTGAAAGATGTATGTAAGCCTCCATCTTCATCCTCACCATCTAAGGCATACTTAGAAACACCCGAAACACGTACAGAAGACATACACTAAGGTATCAGGCTGCTTTTTTCTTCTGCCTTGTGAGATGTTTCCCACTGAGACGTTTTAATTTTTTTTTAAAATGAACTGTACTATGTCGGTAACTTGGGGAAGTTATAGAGGTCTATCATACTAGATCTAATTAGAACCATCCAGAAGAGAGGTCACTGCTGGCAGCCGGACACTTGGCAAAGGGGAGATGGGCTGATATGAAGTGCAAGTCAGTCTCTGGACTGCAGGTGTCAAGGAAGGCTACTTCGAGAAGTCCTGAGTCAGACTCTGCAAGTGAGACATGTCCCCTGACCTCCCAGCACAAAATGTCCTTCTACCCAGGCTGGACACCCCTGCTGAGCCTTACCATCCACCCTATAACCCCTTGACCATGTTGCTGTGAATTAGAAACAAAGCATTGACCCAAGCTGTTTCCTGGGAAGGCATCCTTTACTCTGATCTGGGGCTGAACCCATGGAGCCAATCTTGTGTCAGTCTCCAAAAATCTCAGGATATGGTTTAGTCGTGGTCGGCTTGCCTAGCACACACAAAACTCTAACTTCCACTCCCGGCACCACATAAATGGGGCATGGCAGTACATGCCCATAATCCCAGCGTTCAGAATGTGGGGGTGGGTTATCTTTGGCTGGAAAGTGAGTTCAAGACCAGCCTGGGTTACAGGAGACCCCGTCTCAAAACAAAACAAAAACAAAACAAAATCTGGTGTCAGGAACGGCCAGGTGAGGGAGAGGGAGAGGGAGAGGGGGAGGGGGAGGGGGAGGGAGAGGGAGAGGGAGAGAGAGAGAGAGAGAGAGAGAGAGAGAGAGAGAGAGAGAGAGAGAGAGAGAGAAGGAGAAGGAGGGAGAGAGAACGAACAGGTGGAGTTGCACAGTAAAGCCAGCCCAAGTTTTTCCATACATGCTGCCAACTAGCTGTCACATGACAGCTAGTTCCACCCCGAGGGAGGCAATAGGCTGGTGTGCTTCCTTCCATTTAGGACTAGCCTTGCCATTTCTTTTGCATAGACCACTAGGGGCCACTAGGGGGCGATCTAGGAATGGGCGGTTTTTCCATCCTTAGTTCGGGCAGGCAGCCTCTTAACTCCTAAACTGGTCACCTAAAGGTATCAGTCCCCACACAGGCCCTCCTTTAATTTGAATTATGATTACAAGTAGTCTCTTTTTAACTTCTCTGGAAATGCAATCAGAAAGGGGTTTCTGTTACATCCTTGTGAAATGGGAACATGTGACAGCCAGAACTGAGAAGTTGAAAAATCATTTTGTTTTTCTATTCTGTCTACTTCCCTAGTTCTAACCAAGGCCCTTGAGTCTTCCAAATCCAGGGGTGGGGTGGACTGGCGTGGGGGGGGGGACTGGTGGGGGCTGGAAGGGGAGCAAGAAAGGAAAATAAATTGCCGTTGAATGAGCAGCTTGTGTCCCTTTGAGGTTTTGTTTACATGTTATAACTGTGGTTTTAAACAGGCCTATAACTTTCTACAGCAAAAACAAGTCCCTCAACCAGCCTGTCTCACTTGTTATCTGGAAGCTTTTTTTTTTTTTTTGGTGGCTATTGGACCCTCACCATCTGATGGGGTGGGGGGAGCTTGCTATGGGACTTAATTCTCAGAAGCTGCCTGCCCCAAAGGAGGCTGGATGTCCATAATGATTTCTAAAATGCAAAGACTTACTCAGTTGCTCACATCTCTCTTCCTTTGACTTTTCCTTTCTTATTTTTCTAAGCCTCATAGAGGGAAAGTTTTCCTTCCTGGTTGTAGTGCATGCAGTGTGGTCTCAGAGCAGCCACTACCCCTTGGCATCCTGTAGGTGACAGGCTCAGGGAAGGTGCTAAAGGACATTTCACAGGTCACACACAGACATGAGCACAGCCCCGGTGAGGCCAAGAAGTTGTCCTCTGCTCTCAGTTTGCTTTTGAATGCCTCCACTGTTTGTGAATGAAGCTCATGAAGTCATACTGCCTGCCTGCCTCAGTTTGCCTTCTACTGAGCTACTCAATCGGATAGCAGGTGGGGTCTTTTGGGTCTTGTGGTATCATGGCTCAAGGCAGGCCCGATCTCAACACGTGCTAACTCACTGATAGGCCTTGCCGGGAGTCCAAAGGGTGCAAATCTGTCCCCTAAGAGACGAGTCGCACAGAAACTTACATTTCAAATGGGGATGTGGGGCATCAGTGCCTTCAGATGGTACAGTGCCCCTTAGGAGCAATTCTAAAGCTTATCATTTGCTTCTGGTCAGACAATCAGTTCTTGCCAAAAGACACCTGAATAAATACCAAGCAGACAACCTCCAGCCCTGCCTCCTGGCATGGGGGTGAGCTCTATGACAAGAAAACCACCACCGTGGCAAATGTTTCCACCTGGGGACACAGGGCCAGGGCTCCCTTCCACCCTTTCCTTGAAAGCCACTGTTGCAAATGTTTTGACAACAACGGATTATCTTGAAAGGAGTGGAAACAACAAAAAGGCATTTGTTTCTTTTACTGTGACTGATTCCTTTGTTGGACCTTAGGGGTGGGGCTGGGGGGAAAACAGGCCTCAAACAAATGTTTCCTATCAAAGGCAAGTATTTTGATAATAGCCCCGTCGGTTTGTAATCGAGCTTGGCGAACTTACTTCTTGGCTTAAGCATCCATTGGATTCTCTGCATCTTCAGGCTCTTCTCCTGCTGATTAACTGCTTAGCCAGGAATCAAGTATGGCTGTAGTGAATATAGTGAATATAGTTCTCAAGAGTGTAAAATGAGGGCCCTAGACACTGGTTTTACCCAGGACCCACCCGCACTTATAACTGTCCACCTGAGAAGAAATACTTCAGTGCTGTAAGAAAAATATATGCTAGGTTGTCAGAGCGGCGTCGCCTGGGGGTGGAGGCAAACTCAACATCTAGCAGAAACCCAATGGTTAGCATCTTGTGTCCTGTGATCACAAAGATGGAGATCCCAAGCCAGGGAGGTAGCCGGGAGATCACATGAGTATCCAACAGAGGTGGCAAGAGCACATGTCAGAGGCGCAGAGACAGATCCCTGTGGAGAGGCATCTGGAGTACTGGAAATGGGGCAGGGAGGGGGCGGTGTCAAAGGATGGCTCAAGTTCTACACAATGTACAGTTCTAAGGAGAAAATATAAACATACTTTCACCTTACATCTTTCGGAAAGATGGAGGGAGAAAAAAACAAACCATGGAAGATGGTGCCGCAAAAGGGTTACCAGGAATGCTAAGCAATCCCTGTGACTTGATTTTTTTTTTCCAATTTGCTTTTCTCTATTAAAAAACCATCCTTTTCTCCCAATAAAAAGAACAAATAAATGAGCCCTTAGCCTTGTGTACCCTGCCCGTTCTGAAGAATAAAGCCACTGGAGAAACTTCAGTCAATAAAAAAAAAAAAAAAAAAAAAAAAAAAAAAAAAAAAAAAAAAAATGGCTCAAGCAAGAAGCAGGGCCTGCCCTGCACACGCAGTCCTGTCTTGTCTGTATAAGAATACTTGAGGCCAATGAGGCCTGGTTTTCCCTGGACCCCATCTCTCAGCCAGAGGACCAGAGGCAAGGCCAAGCTGGGCTGCACTCACACTATGGGAGGGACGTGTCCTGTGCATGTGGGACACATTTCCCATAGTTCCTGTTTCACTGGGACAAGGCCCCTGAAACCCCATCCCTGGGGCAGCTGGTCCCTGGGCAACTCAGGGAATGGCAACAGAAAACGTTCCCATATCTTACTGCCCTGAAGTTCCATCTACACACAGCACCAAAAACAGAGCATGCCGGAAAAAGCTAAAAACAAACAAACAAACAAACAAACAAAACCCTAAAAACAAAAACTAAAAAACCCCAGCTTGTTGGCCAACGGAAAAGGAATCCGTGTATTTGGACCAAAACTTGTTGGGCACATCTAAAATAGATGCCTCATTGTGCTCAGTTTAAAAGGAGCCCTTCAGAAGCAGGGCCTTGTGGGGCTGACAGTTAAATCACAACGGCCCATATTGACATGGATGGCTTCCAAACGTCTGGGTGAATACATAATATTTCCATTTCACAGGAACCAGGGACATAACAAGGCAGAAGCCAGGGAGGCCGAGATGGAAACCCTGGTTGACAGGATTCTGTTCAAGACCGGAACTTAGGGCCTTGTAGTTCACACTACTCAACTTCTGCTCACAGTTTTTCTGAAAAAAAAATTTTTTTTTTTTTTTTTTAATTAAGGGACAAATTTAACAGCACGGCTAAAAAATAAAGCTTGGAGCTTGTGAGCTGTATGCATGTTCATGCATGCAGAGCACAGGGAGGGCATGCGCATGTGGAGGTCAGAGGTCAACTCGGGCGGGGGGGGGGGGCTCTTTCCTCAGGAGCCATCCACCTTGTTTTGTTCTGTTTTCCTAGATCAGATCTCTTGCTGCCCTGGAACCAGCCAATTCAGCTGGGCAGGCTGGCCAGGGAGCCCTAGGGATCCATTGATTTTTGCCTTCCCAGGGATGGGATTAAAAGCATGTCCCCCCCACCATACTTGTACATTCTAGGGACTGAACTCATGTCCTTATGCCTGCACAGCAAGCACATTGACTAAGCTATTTCCCCAGCTCTCAGGAAGCCTTCCTATCTATGTGTTCACCCCCATACACTCCCAGGAGCACGCTCCATTGTGCAGGCATTAACAGTGAAGCTGCATGACTCTGGCTTTCTTAGAAAAGGGCAGAGTCCCATAAGTCTCTGGAAGCAGAGACCCAGTCCAAGTTCAGACAGGAAACACCTGGGCCTCCACCCCCACTCCGAACACACTTTACATTTCAAAACAGATGATTCGGAATTGTTCATAAATATTTGTCTTGCTTCAATAAAACACTTTGCAGCCAGTTTCATAAACCCTTGTGCAGAGGGCTCAAGCGTACACGCTACGAGTGGTCCACATTCTTTTAACATTGCATATATTTGTGTGGACAATATCTTGGGAACATAAAACCTAAAGGCAGGCATTTAATAGTGTCATAAGGGAATTTCAGTGTGGCTTTCTTTCAGGGACACACAACTCTCTGTGTCTATAAATAAAACTCAAGTCAGTCCCTACTTGTTTTTGAGCAGGGGAAAGATAGAATTGAAATATACATTCAACTTAAGTTGTCCTAACTTTCCTATTATAGTAAATAAGAAGCAGAAACAGTCTCCTGGAGGCTTAGCAAAGCTTTACTGTCATTGATTATCAAACTCCAGCTACAGGCGAGAGCCATACTCCAGCTACAGGCTAGAGCCATACTAAAGGCAAAAGGTAGAGTTACACTAATGACCTCAGAGCCAACATGTCCTGTATTTAAACACATTTTTAAGCATATTAAACCCTTTATAATGTGTACAAAATTGTTTTAAACTC
>NW_022196903.1:95058790-95106384 GCF_008632895.1 Mastomys coucha
CATGAGCGGAAGTCTTTCTGGTCAAAGAAAACAACACAAATACCGCAAGATTAAAAGATACGGCATTTCCTCAAAAATAAAAGGAGAATTACTATGTGCTCCACCAGGTCTATTTCTAGAAATGTACCTCCTCCTAAACTGCAAGTCGGGTCTCAAAGACATATTTGATGCCCTCATTCTGAGCATCATTATTCAAAATTGCCTAAAGGTGGAAGCAATCCAAACGTCCATCAGTTAGCGAACAGAAGTGTGATACACCACATGAGAGAGTACATCTGAACCCTCAGGAGGAAGGAGATGCGCACACACAGTGAAACCCGACGGAGCACAGAGGGTGTTAGGCTAAGTGCAAATGAGCCAGTCAAAAAGCTACAAATACTACGATTCCATTAAGAGGGTAGCTTAGGTTTGCTATTATAGAGTTGCAGTTACAGAGACAGAAAGTAGAACGGCATTTGCCACGGCAGGGTCATGAGATGAATAGGATCTGACACCTGGTGGATATATATTCAGCTTGGCATGATTACAAAATATTACAAAAATGGATAGTGGCAATGGCTGTGCAACAGTAGCAAAGTCTTTAATGCACCCCAAGTTGGATACTAAAAATGGCTAATGGAGTGTGGGGGATGGCACAGAGGTTAAGAGCCCTCGGTGCTCTTGCAAGACTCGAGTTGGGTTCCCAACCCCCACACTGCGTGGCTCACAACCACTTGTAGTTCTTGCTCTTGGGTCTGACACTCTTTTTTGGCCTCTTGTAGGTGCCTCTTGTGGACATACCCCATCCTCCAATATACATAATTAAATAAAATATTTTGAAAAGTGGTGGAGATGGTAAATGTTATGTTATATGTATTTTACCATATCTTAGAACAACCTGAAGAGGAAGAGGATGGGGAGGAGAAGAAAGAGGTACATCTATGGCCTCAGTCCATTCAGGATATTGCAACAACAACAACAACAACAACAACAACATCACTTATTATGGAAGTTGGCAAGTTCCAGATAAAGTCAGCAGCAGCATTTGTGTCTTGTAAAGAACTGCTCTCGGTTTCTGAAGGTGTCCTCTGACTGCTTTCACATGAAGGAAGCTATACGGCAGCTCTCTAGGCCTCCTTCATAAGGCTAGCGCCCTTCTAACATCATCACCCCACAAACATTCCATTTGCTAATTAGTATGAGAACATTGTCAGCTTTCAGCGTGAGAGTTTTGTGTGAACACACACAGATCACACAGCCTCTGTGTAGTGGGGGCACCACAGTGAGCAGATGGCATACTTACAGTCAGATTGCCTTGCAGAGTGGGAGCGGGGGGGGGGGGGGGGGGGGGGGGGGAATTGCGGTGAAGAACAGAATGAGAACTGTACCAGTAATTAGAAACTGCTCCAATGGAGAGCAAACAGCTAGCATGGTGACCCATGGTGTCCTGTGGCGTCGGAAGCTCTCACAGTGGGGAGGCTGAGGCAGGAGGATCCGAGTTACAGACCAGTGTGGGAAATTTGATAAGACTGTATTTCTGAATAAAACAAAAACCTTGTATGTTGATAATTACAAAAACAAAGGAGAACTAAAGTGTCCTGCAGAATACATTTTGAGTGGAGTAGTGAACTTGCATCTCTACCTGCAGCTATCCTAAAAACATTTTGGCAAGGAAACACTGAGAACAAGTCTCCCAACTTCTTTTCCTCTCCCTCTCCTCTTCTGCAGGGTTCTCTCTGGTCCGCCAGGGGACTGGAGATGGAGTTCTGGGCTGGAAGTGGGAAAGAAAGGGGAACAGATAGATGCGCACTACCAAGGTGAGGAAACCAACCACAGTACTGAATGAAACACAGCAGGCTGTAGAAGGGGGCTCGGGCACATGCTTGGGAAACCCAGCAAAGGACGCTTCCTACTGGGAAACGCAGAGCAGAATCTTAAAGGGATATATACTGAGTGGGGAGGAGTGTTGACTTTTGGGACCACGATGAGGGAACATCAAAGGGGCCTAAGCATGATAGGCTTCTTCCTTAGAAGCATGCTCAGTGTGTTCCAGGTATAGCCCTCCACGGAGAGTAAGGCATGGGACTATTTTCACAAAGTGGTGAGACTTCCAGCTTTGGCAAAACTGGACCAGAAAGCCTGAGTCTAGGCGTGTCCCCAGGGGACAGCAGCCAGTTAAGAGACACTGTGAGAATCAAACAAGGGATCTTGGCAGGAGAGAATCTAGAACTTCTCATACCACAAGAGGACAAGGTTCCAGGGAGCCACTGTCAACATATTTTCTCCCTGAGGAGACTCTATCTCTGCTGGTGTGGTGGCAGCTCCAGCATCCTCCTTTTAGCCTTGTTCAGCCATGGATGAGACTTTTGCCTACTGAACAAGGTTGGAGTCAGAGCCTGGACCCCTCCCCACGCGCCCAATAATTCTTATTTCTAAGAAGCAGAGATCAGCTGACAAAAGCTTTGCCAAGCTTCGAAGGATCAAAATGTGCACTTGGGAGGGGTGGGCGGTCAGATGGCGCCAGATGAAAAAGACGCTGGGCTCACTTGCTGCTCTGTGGTCTCTGAGTCGCCTCCAACGCAGCAGAGTGGAATCAAGACCTCCACCCTATGACCTAAAAACAAACCAATCTCTACAAAACATACTCAGCCCTGTTCAAGACGCTAGCGGGGAGAGGCGCAAGTCCTGGTGAGACTAACACATCTCTCATGCTATGAGGACACCATCTAGTAGTCTACCCTGTTACTCCCATGCTACCTCAGCAGAAATGTTAAGAACAAAGATGATATCTACCAACCCGACTCTCCTAGTTGGGGCTGTCTTTCAGAAGCAGCCTCTCTCAGGTTTGGAAAATAAATGTTCCCCCACCCCTAGTAAGAGCAGTTTGAAGAATTGCTGAACACACATCTCTACATTCATTCCAAGGTTTAAGACTTTTACACAGAGGGCAGGGACGAAGATCTATGGTTAAAGAGTCAAACCTGGCCGTGGGGCCATTTTTTTTTTTAATGAGGCTTGTGAGCTTTTAAATGACCAAAATAATCCTACTCTGTGATCTGTGAAATTCTATGAAATTCAAATTCCTGTTTTCCAGAAATAAAGTTTTGATTGGAACACAGCCACACCCACTTGTTTTTAGTTTTGTCAAAGGCTTTCTTTTATTCTTCCCTGGGAGAGAGAGCCAAGAAGCTGTGATAGATGAGTAACAGCTCACCGACCCGAAATGTCCATTCTCTGACCTTCTGAAAACGTACTGATCCCCAGTCAGGAGTATTAGCAAACAAGATACTCATGAGATATGCACCCAGCCACCCCTTCTTATGTAGAGTAGTTTTAGATTTAACTTTAAACACACCATTTACTGATATGTCAATGAGAGACTTTTAAATTCATCACAGCGATACGCCTCCATGTTCTTCAGTTAGATGTATAGAGTGGTCATCCAGAAAGATTCATATTGCTCACTACCTTGTGACCATGCCCATGTGACCACGCCCAACAGGCTCTCTGGCTCTTCTGCCTCTGTCTCTGCAGCAACAAAATGGGCTTTGTAGGAGGACCAACTCTCAGAGAGTTTGAGAACTAAACAGTTCAGTGATATCTGACCTCTTTTGTTATTAAGACTGGTGATACATTCAGGTTCTTGGTCCAGTGTTACATTTAGTCTTGTCACTGGGTGAACAGATTTTTCCCTTCTCACGATAAGAGTTATTTGATGGTGGTAGTAGCCCTTCCTTAGTTATAACTAGGAGAACAGAAATCTGTGGCTAGTCACGCCAAATACCCTAATGTGCCTGTGCAGCCAGCACAGAGGCGCAACACAGCATCTCAAACTAAATACCTGGTGCTTTTACTCAGACACTTTACCTCTTAATGCGGTATCCAGCATCGAGCAAGGATCTGTGTTGTGGAAATGTATGGACTGTCATCTCAGAACGTTGTTGCTGACTGTGGAGGATGATACCAGTCTAAGGAAGATATGCTCTTTGGAATTTGCATTGGGGATCAATTATTTCTATAAGGACACAGCTTTTATATTTAGTGATATGACTTGAAGCATATGACTTTGGGACCCAAGTGTTAACTATGAATTTACACACACTTCAGTGGTATGTGTCTAAATGAAAGTTGGGTCTTAGGAAAGCACAAGATGTTCTAGCTAATGAGATATGGTAAGAAAATAAAGGTAGACATAGCTGATCAGGAGGAATTTTTATTATTTAGAGGCAACATGATAGGGTATTCCTAAAGAACTTTATATATATATATATATATATATATATATATATATATATATATATATATACCAGATTTATTTATATATATATATAACCAGATAAAACTATTTTAAAAGTTATCAATAGCAATAGCTGCTCATATATCCATGTATGCATTAATATATATGTATAATGCACATCCACACATAGGAAGCATCCAATAGCAAGTTAGATATGTGGTAATTCTTTGCCAGGAGAAAAAGCCCACTTTTTTTTTTTTCCGAGGAACATGGGGAATGTGATGGAAGAAAATGGACCACAGCACTTCAAATAACTGAAAACTAGGAGTGCAGAAAAGGAGCAGCTGGCGAAAGGTCCAGCATGCAGTATGGTGATCTAGCATAGAGATGAGAAGGCTTCAAAGAGACCTCAGCCTCAGTGCAGCCCAGCAGGCGACACGAATCCTCCCTCATTCAGGCACGGCTGGTGAATGCTTTCTGGAAGCTGTTTCCATTTAGGAGCAAACATATTCAACTGGCAGAAAGGAAGCAGAAAGCTTTTGGGAAAGCAGCAGGAAATGAATTGGGGGGGGGGTGTGCATTCGCTGAGACCTGGGAAAGGGTCCAGAGTGCGCTTGTAAAAGGAGTTGGGGAGTCTGGGAGCCAATTGCCCAAATTTACAATTTGGCGATGGAGAAGTTCAATATCGTGAACGAATTCTCATTTGCAAATGCAGAGGGCTGGAGACTGTGCCTGTCATCAGACACTTGTTTTCTGGGTGTATGGGAAACATTCGGATTTGAAGGACTGGGTTTTACTTTATCATCTTGCAAAAAGGAAAACGGGACAGGATAGATGTGATCGTCCTCTTAACATAGTTAAAGTCGTTAAGTGTATCAATGAAGGGTTGGAGGCTGAACATCTAGCTGACAGAACTTAAAAGGAAAAGATAGTCCATGTTGCAAACATCATAACTCCTTTCCCCAAAAGTGTTTTTTTTTAAACAGATGTTTAAAAACTGTAATAATACAAAGTACCTTCAGCACTGTAGGAAATCACAAAGAGTTTGAGTTCCCTTTGATAAACAAATTAGCCCCTTTACCATACATACATAGAGCTTAGAAAAAGCTATGCTCATTGGGACAGCTCTAACCCCTGTGACCACACACTGTAGGATGGCCTTGCAGTGAGCCTGTAGCCAGGTGCGTCCTCTAGGCTCAGAAAGACTCAGTATTCAAATGAAAGAGAAGTCGGCTTCCCATGATGCTTTGGTGTGAGATCAGCCATTTCTAATAAAAGGGATTCTTTCCCCCCTAGACAGGGTTACAGAGCAGAAATCTATATTTAGAAGGCTATGTTTACACTGGCAAGCTTCCTGTTTAATTAATTTCCATTTATAAAGGAATAGCAGAGATTGGTGGCATTGTTAACCAGGCATGCAAATTAAAAGGGAACATAATCCTACTGTACATTTTGGGAAAACAGCCAGTGTGTCTGAGGATGTAAAATGTACCACAGATAGGTAAGAGTTGTTTCTTTAATGATATAGGTAGTGTTATTTCTAAAAGTTTAAAAAATATTGCCTCAGGCTGTGGGGACCCTTCTGTTGATAGAGTGCTTTCCATGTAGAACTTGCGTCTGATCTCTCAAATCCATGAGAAAACAGAATCAAAACAAACAAAGTGAAGGGCATGGTAGCCATGTTTGTAATCCTAGGGCAGGAGAGGTAGAAGCAGGGGGGGCCCTAGGACTCTGGCTAGCGAGTGGAGCCAAATCAGAAAGCTCCAGGGACAAATGATAGGATAAAAACCAAGGAGAATGGAGTCAAATGAAGGACACCCATGGATGTCCTTTAGACTCCATAAGTATACAAATGTCACATATGAACCTGTATATGTGAGTTTGCATGTATACACACACACACACACACACACACACACACACACATACACACAGCGCCTTCTACATGACAATCTAAAGTTATAGTTAAGAACAATCAGAAAGCTTTTTGGTGGTCCTGTTTTGTTACAAACAGCAAAATAAATTAGCATGCATTAATGTTGCCCAGAACAGTGTGGGTCAGCATCTGTCACATCAGGGTTCTTTTGAGGGCTCCTTTGCACAGAATTACGAGCCCGTTCTATCTTTTGATTTTAAGTATATAAAGGCAGAAGAACATTGTGTTTTATGAATGCATGTCAGGTTTGAAAGAAGCAAGCCTCATAAAAGACTACTAAGGGAATATTTGGAGGCACGACTTCAAAAAACTCTTTCCTTCTGTTTTCCCACATTTGGGAGTGGAGAGAGGGTTTGAGAAATGGGGCCTGTTGTGGGCACTGAAAAGGCTGGCTCTCTTTCATGTTTATAAATTTGAACATATGTAATAAAATGGAGAACACACTAAATCCGCCAGGCAGCGGAGGATTCTTTTTTGGACAGATTATGAGTATTTTTAAGCTTAGAAGTTCCGTTACCCGTAACCATGTTCGCTGCTGACAGGGAAGCTATTCAGAAGCCCTAGGGTTGGGATTTTCTGGTTTCTAAGCTTACACATGTCATCCTCTTATTGTGGAAGGGGGCACCGTACATGGCACATGACTGGCTTTTCTAGATCTCATATCCTCACAGAGCTCCGTCTCTTCTGGATTCCGCAGCCACACTCTCTTAAGCTTATTTCTCTTGATGTGTCCCTTTTCGTCCTGGACACTGGCTTGATGATGCTTGCTTCACTTCTGTCTATGCCCTCACTGGGACTGGAGCTTCCTCAGGGCAGAGTTTATGACGTCACGGTGAAAACACAGGGATCAGAAGTGGATCGCTGGCTGTTCCAGTTCTGGTTTTACCACACCCTGGCAGCGCAACCTCAGCCAGTTACTGAACCACTCTGGACAGAGGGTTTTTCCATCTTCTGTGAGAGCAAGTAATACCTACTTTACGTTATCTGCTCAAAATTAAGTGTGGTGCCCCACTTAGTGTGACGCCTGGCAAGCAATACGCATGCCATAAATACGACCAGCTATCACTCATCGTTGTGTACCAAGCACAGCTCTGATGTTAGCAAGTGCTCAACAAATACTTGGGAAATCAACTGGAATATATCAGAGTAGTCACAGGCACTCCTATAGGATAGGGCAACACAGAACTTACCAAAGCTTTCCTTAAAGTCTCATTGGCAGGAGACGTCAGTGCCTAAATCTCAGCCTTACCAGCATAAACTGGGAAGGTTATGTCCCTTCTGTGAGAGACTTTTTGGCTTCGTTAACCTGGCTAGGGGCAGGGGCAGGGGCAGGGGTAGGGGGAGGGGCAGTGACAAACAGGACACAGACTATCTATGGCAAGCAAATCACAGAACACTGTTGATGCAATAAAGTGCCAAGGATGGTCTGTACCCACTCTCTAGTCCTGCCTCCCACTCCCAAACTCTAAGCCTCCTCCTTTCTTTTCCATGAAACGAGGGCCCAGGCAGAATGTAACTTGCTGTGAATCACTGTAATAAAAGAGGAGACAGCACACAGAGGGGACCTCAGGGCTAGGTCTCAAAACTCAGCTCACACATTTAAGAAAAGCAGGCCTCCCCACTCATCCCTTTGACCTCCTTGAAGACAAGCCAGTGTGTGGCTTTTTTATACTGCAGGCAACACTATCAGGAATCTCATCAAGTCTGTAACAGAACATAGTTTAGAAAGGGCCGCTTTGCTTGTAGAGCTCAGAGCAGCCTGAACACAGAGGTCCTTGAACTTGCAACAGACGGTATATTGGGCAATTCTTCCTCAGGCTTTTTGAATTCTCTTATGGCAAAATAGAAGATTCAAAAAGTGCATCCGTACAGGATCTTGAACTTCAGCCTGGCTGATTTAAATCTCTAAATTGAGGACATGCACTTAGAAAAATTGTATACTCTGTGAGCTGGTCTCAGAAGTCTCGAGTCCATGGGTAAAGCTGCACCAGGGAAAGTGGCTGCCTCCCTGGGCTGCTGTGAATGGCCTAAGTAATTGTGAGAAGAATGTACCACCCTCATTAGCAGACAGACAGCCTTTGCCAGAACTGCAGTCACTGGAGCTCAGTATTGTTACAAAGACAAGAGGGACCCTACATCATCACTTTACATGTCATGTCCCAGACCACCCAGAGAGACCCCGTGACCTAAAAACCAACCAAAGGAAATAAATTCCCATTTACTCAGAATGGGAAACAAACAAACAAGAATGAGGGAGATCTCTTCTCTTCTGATGAACAGATGTGGAAGGTTCCATTCATGAGGGCTCTTCCCGCCCTACAGCAAAATCCCATTGGCCCATGTTCACACACAACAAATCCAGACAAATCACTCTTGTCAAGAGTAGGGGCCAAGTGCAGAGAGATCTGAGGTCAAAGCCTGCTCAGCACAGACTGAGGAGGTGAAAGGCAAGATCTCTCCTTCCTCCTGATGTGGCTGCCTCGGAATCTGCACCATGAACAACAGGTTCTAAAATGTTGCTCTTTAATATTCTGAGTGTCCTGCCCTGCTTCATCCAGCCTCACAGGAAGCTAAACTCCTTACTAAAGGCCAAGGATGCTTCCAATGGAGTCTGAAGTTAAAACTATGGAGAAAAAAAACCTTTCTGTGGAATAATGACCAACAGGACAGGTACCGAGAAAAACAAGCCTCATTAAGGTGAGGAAAACTACAAACTAAACAAATGTGACTATTTCTAGCAGACTAGTATTGCAAAAGGATTATACAGCCCAGTTTTCACTCAAGAATAGCGACCCTTCAGGGAAACTGTCAAAAATAAACAGATAACGCCACAGCTCGATGCTCTTGTATAATTCTAGCATTTGGGATATGACCCACAGGAGGGTCAGTAGAATAGGGCATTCCTCAAGTACATAGCAAGTTCAAGGCTAGCCTGGGCCCCAACGGAAGACTAAACACATGACAGGAGCATCGGACCATGCTTTACACATGAAATCATGAAGATGACTTCAAATTCGTCCATGTAAAGATGTGCAACTGTGGCTTGCTCTTTGTCTAACTGTGCCTTTGATCTGAGTCACAGCATAACAGAGCCAGTCAGGGAGGATGAAAAAGCCAAGATAGGTAAGAGCATTCACTGATGGTGCTGAGAAGGGACAGCATAGATGGAAGGAATGAGGGGCTCCTTCTAGAGGCTGTGCTCTTTGAGCAGAATCTGGTTTCGCGGAGGAGGTGGCACTGAACTTAGGTGTTTTTCACAATAGGAGGGAAAGAGATATCTACAAGACAAGCAGATACACTTAACGAGGACTTGCCTTAAAACCTGTGATGAACAGAAAACCCCAGGACAGTTCCTCATGGTGCTTAATCTACATTCACCGAAAGGGCTTAGAGGCACCACAAATGGATGAGTGTGCATTTCAGAATAGTGATGAAGACTTTCTTTTTCTTTTTTTTTTAATGTTCCATGCCTTGGGATGCAAAGGTCCACTTCAGAACTGGGACACACATGCACAAGTAAAAATGAAGTCCTTCTCTGGGTGGCATACTGGTTGCTGTCTTTCTCCTTAAGTTCTGTTTCATTCTCTATGCTTCCGAGCATAGACTAAGAAACCCTAGGACTGAAAGAAAGAGCTAATTTCTGGGGCTGAGAGATCTAACTTCCTATTCCTTACCTGCAAAACAGAGTTGTCTGAAGTCTTCACTCTGTCCCTGCGGATTTTATTCAAGGAGACACAGCTTGGAACCCAGCCTCAAAAAAGCCTCCTGTGTGCAGAGATGCAAACAGGTGGCCTGCAGCTTGCTTGTTTCCTCCACTCGATGTTTCCGCACCAAGGAATACACTGACAACGTTAGCCAGACCTCTGAGCCCTCCTGCCTCACTGTACCCAATATAGTCCAGATAATTCCTTCCTTCCAAGGCAATCCAGGAAATTCCCCTTTCTGCCATCTCAGAGCCAAGTCATCAAGCAAAGAACTCTGAGGGTTGGGAACAGGGGAGAGGAAGATGCAGAATTAGTGAGTACTTGTCCTTAAAGGTATAGTAAGGGGTTGGACAGAAAGGGTATAGTAAGGGGCTGAACTTTCTTCAAAATACCTGGATCCATCTACGTCATATTAACTGACTTCCTGATTTTTTTTTCCAAAGGCGGGGGGGGGGGGAAGGAGAAAAAGTAGATGGGGGGACAAAATAAGAAAGAAAATGACAAAGAAAAAAAGAAATCACATTCATGAAGCCAACTTTCTCTTCCCTCAGGGAACACAAGCTCTTTTTGAGTGACAAAAGCCAGGTTACTGTCTTGCTAGTCATCCTCAGGTACCCAGTTCTATGAATGCTCTAGCCCCTTTTTAAGAAGTAAAATTTGCATATGGAGTATAATTTGCATAGGACAAGCCCTCCAGTGTCCTTCAGTGTATCAGCTCTTAATGACTTGCCATACTTAACACAACTGAAAACCTGCATCGATTGTTGTTACACTGTGCTGTTTAAGGTATAATCACACAGACAAAGGTCTTCATGTGTTCAAGTACAAACACAACCTCCAACCATCATAAGTCTAACTATATAAATGCTTTGTAGAACGTTTATACAAAACTCTATAGAACGTTTTGTATTTGAGTACACGTGATCAGTGGTTGGTTGGATCTACGGAAAGAGAACAATGGATCCAGAGGGCTGGCTGTAAGAGGAAACAGAAATTAAGAGGAAAGTTTGCACTGAAATTACCATAGTAAGCAGATAGTCCATTAGGAGGCAAAAGACCACAAAAACTAGAGATCTGTGAACTCTGAATGCAATTTACTCGAGAACGCCTTTGGCAGGGAAGGGCAGGCTCTATGCTTCCTGGAGAGTCACTGTGATGTGTAGATATTTAAATTACACCCAGCACCTGTTCTTTAAGATAACAGGGAAGTTATGATGAGTTAAATAAAACTTTTAAAAATTTAGTGCACCACATGAAGAAGTTACAATGGCTCTCTCGTACCAATCAAGACTGGAGTTACTAACTAAACTCAAGAACCATCGGTGACTTTCTTTCTGTGACACTACATCTGTCCTTGAGAGACAGACGTGGGAATGAAGAGTGTCCATCAGACTGGGGTGAGAGCAAATTCAATCGCTTTGCCAATATGCCAAGTTTTGTACAAATGAGCAAGTCATTTACTGCCTCTGGACATCCAATTCTTTGCTTATAAGTATAGGAGAGTCAGCACCTCCCTCTTAGGGTTGCTAAGAAAGCTAAGCATTAATGCACAGCAAGCTCTCAGCATAAAGCCTAGAACCTAGAAACAACATATAGAACATATGGTTGTCACATTATGGTCCCTGTGATAGTTAGTGTGGCCTAACATCTTTTCAAGTTCCCACTGACACAGTTCCTTAAGCTGTGGCGACCTCGCCAATAGCAGAGCCACAGGACAACCAGTTCTCATTTGCACTATGCACGGAGGCTTGCCTCATGGGTTCTGCTGAGCAGAATTTTCTCTCAGCCCCAAGTTAACACTGGCATGCTGGAACAATGACCACAAAGATGTCTAGTAGAGGTCTGGCTCTTTTACAGAGCACAGTATAGACACTTTTTTATGACTTGACACTCTGGCAATAAAAATTAAGTGGTTACATAATACTGCTCTCAAATAACAGGACTGTATGTACCTGTTCACCCAGAGGAGTGGGCATGGGCTGTGAACTAGCATGAACACACACAGCCTCAACATCCATGACAACATATTCAAGTATTTATTAAAACCAAGTAAAATTTGATGTCTTGAGAATTAAAAAAAAATCAAAGTAACCATTAAAGAGACCTTGTTAAAAGTCCTGAAGTACCTGGTTAAACTAATCTGGATTAAATATAAGGACCAAATATAGCCGGGCGGTGGTGGCACACGCCTTTAATCCCAGCGCTTGGGAGGCAGAGGCAGGCGGATTTCTGAGTTCAAGGCCAGCCTGGTCTACAGAGTGAGTTCCAGGACAGCCAGGGCTATACAGAGAAACCCTGTCTCGGAAAAAGAAAAAAAAAAAAAAAAAAAAAAGAACCAAATATAACTTATAAAATTGTAAATATCACTCATAGCTAAACATAGTCTCTTAAATTGCAGTGTGAACAATACAAATCAAATGTATTTTTTTCTCCTTTAAGTGAATATCATGCAGAAGACACAAGGACATGAATTTGTCTCTTAGGAAGAAAACTCAAGGAAATCTTTGGCTTGTAGTCACTGAATAGGTTCCTCAAAACTGCATCCTGAATCTTGAATTTAAAGAGGAGGGTCACTGAACCAGAGCGTCATCTGATAGGTTACTTAGCTGGGACAAGTTTAATAGGCTTTGATAAAGATCAGGCAAAACGTGCACAAAAGAAATACCACTTTAACCATCCAACTTTCTGAGGAGCACCAGTTCTGTCCCCAGAGGTGTTTGGTTTGCTTGTATGTGTCACCTGAATTTTGTCTTTGCTCCTGGCTACACCCCACCGTCACTCGAATGCCTCACTATATTGAGATACTGCTCAAATCTCCCTCATTCATAATCACAGCCACTTACATGTTCCCCCTGCAACACATAGACTTGTGAGTCTACTGTCAGACTGTACAGATGGTTACAGAGGCTCATCTTCCTCCTGACCCACTGTCCCCACATCTTTTCTAAATATAACTACCAATTAGTTGCTGCCACAGCAGCAGTCTCAACTCGAGACATAGCCTCCCCTCAGGCATACAATTGCTTAGTGTTCAGAGATGACCAGAGATATCTACCTTATTAGACTAGAGCCACACACACATACATCTTGAAGCTTGTAGGTAGACTTCCAGAGTACCAATCCCACACACGGAGAATCTGCTCCAAGTTTAGCCTAATCTCCATACTGAGTAGTGTCAATAGTTTCAAGAGCTCAAGGGGTCCAAGCAGGTACATCAGTAGGAAAAAGAGCCCAGTGTACTCTTCTCTATGTAGGGGATGGTGCCAGCTCCTGCTGACTGCTGGCCCTGTGGGAAAGGAGGGGGAGGTAGTGGGTTGCCAAGATTCTCACTGTTCAAATAAAGCCAGAAACCCAGACTTTCCTGTAAAAATCTGATTCTTAAATTCTGGCAACCAATTCTGAACAGTTTTGAAACATGGTGTCGGTTTGCCCAAACACTTCTCTTGGCCACATCTAGCCTACAGGCTGCCAGTTGTGGAGGTGGACCCCCAGAAGTCAGGAAACACAAAGAACAACTGCTCCTGCAACGGTCTTGCAAAGGACCCACCGATAACGATGCCAGGCCAAGGCATGCTCACTGTTTTGCACACATTATCTTGCTTTGATCCTGGTTCCATATTCTGACAGGCATACAGCTGCTCTAGTTAAACATCTGAAGAAGGTACTCAGAGACAACCTTGTCTAAGTTTGCCCAGGTAGACTCCGATCTCAGTAAGCCTCACTTTAAACTCTACCCTCTACCCCATCTTTCCACTAAAGCACATGGCTTGCCTCTTGTCACCCCCACCCCAACAACAACCATTTAAGTAAACCTTAAAGAAGGGGCCTATGGTTTGAGTGTGAAATGTCCCCCGGAGGCTCACACGTTTGAAATACTTGGTCCCTAGCTAATGGCCTCAGTTTGGAAGCTTAAGAAGAAACATGTAGGAGGCAAGGCCTCACTGGAAGTGCATCACTGGATGGTGGTGGGGGGTGGGTGCGTCTTGGAGTTTTTTTAGGGCGGCCTTACTTCCTGTCTGTCTCCTACTTGCTGACAGCAAACACAGTTTTGACAAGCCACCTCAGTCTTCAGCAGCCACAAGGTCCCTTCTGGGATAGAGTATATCCTTTCTTAAACGCTGAGCCAAAATAAACCTTATTTTAAAAACTGTCTTTCTCCGCTATTTTACCATAGAAAAGACAAAATTGACTAAATGAACTGACTGAAACAGTATGATATACCTCTGGGCTATGTACTATGCTACCTGCTGTTGGGGGTGGTCAGTGGGCCAACGTAGGAGTCTAAGCATGTTCAGCCACACTTCAAATGTATGACCTTCAGTGGGGTGAGTGCTGGCTGGTGGGTCGTTGGCCCGAGCAATTTCAACATCAAGCTGCTAAGTTCATTGGTGAGTAAAATTGCTCTTAAAAGTAAGAATTTGAGAAATCAAAACTGGCCACTCGTTTGAGCCGCTTTTAACTCCCTGATCTTTATGTCTATAGGTTTCCTGAATAACCATTTGATTCTAATCTGATTATTTCAACATCAAAGAGAAAACTGGGGTCAACAACAAATGGGTCAGAAACCAAGCACTTTACAAAAGAGGTCTAGCAATTTCATCCAGCAAGGCTTTCCTTAATTAAATTAGCTTAATCTAGTTTCCATATTCCTTGATTATTTTTTTTTTTTCAAAAATGAAAGCAAAAGCGAGCGGGATCCAGAAAGAGTGCGCAGGCTGTAATTAGAACTTGCCTCCATTTCACTGGATAATACAGCCTCTGTGAAGGGTGAGACTTCCACCCTAACCCCCACCTCCACCTCCTGTTCTGACCGTTTTAAAATCAAGCTCCCATTATTTACAGGACTTGCAGAATTTTCAAAAGTTTTCAATCATCCGTCAAGCCATTCCTTATTTCCAGGTCTAAAGGTAGCAGGAATGATGACGAAACACCTGTGCAAGGAACATTATACATCTGAAGATGGACATGGGGCTGCTTTCATGGCCATGGATCTTACACAGCAAAAGGGGCTCAGCAGGCAGGAAATCTGGCTGATATCTACAGTTACCACTATTACTTTTGGGACATCATCAGCTGTGTCTATATCATGAAGAGCTTTTAAGTGTACAACACATAAGATAAAGGTAAGACACAGCTACGTGAGCTACCATCTGGTGTCTCCATCTCTGCCTTCTGTTCCATTAATCTTCAACAGCCTTCGGGGCAAAAAGTCTCCTTAGCTTCTCCTGCCTATCATAGGTAGGCCACTTTTTCATCAAAGTTCACCTGACCCTGTTCCAAACAGCACACAGCTCCACACTCATCAGCCCGCTCACCTTTGTTTCTGTCCTACCGTCAGCAAGGTACCACAAGCATCACACGCATTGACTTCTTGGTTTATTTCCCATCTATGCCCCAGTGAGATGACAATCCTCCTAGCCTTTATATCTTTTGCTCATTTTTTATGGCATCCCTATGTAAAAATGAAACAAGATTTTTTTTTCTTTCCTGTTAGCTTTAAGAGACAGGTCTTAATAGCCAACTGTTGTCAGCTTAGAACTCATTATGTAGGCCAGAACTTGCGGTGATCTTCTTGCCTCTGCCTCCTGAGCGAGCGCTAGGATTCTGAGAGAATCCCAGCCGGCACAAATTTGTGAAATAAACTAATATGCAAGGGAGTGAATGACAGCCTGTCAATGACCTCCTACGCGCACCACAATACACTGCTTCAAAAGCGGGGCTGCTGTTCATGGGGAAGACGGTCTCTCCTGAAGCTTCCTTGGAATGACTGACATGTAGTGGTAAGTGACCAATCAGCAGGCAAATAAAGGGCATTCTTTAGTTTATTCTGAAACTCTTTCATTACACTGGCCAGACTACATGATTTACCCATGCTCAATCAAGTTTACAGTAGAGAAACAGACCCAGTGGAATACTAGTCAGCTTTAAAGTGGGGAGTGGGCCAGAGAGTGTGTCATTTACAAACACTTGGGCAAATAAAATAAATGGTATTTCACTTGAACCTGGAATCTAATAAAATAGAAATCATGGAAGTAGGTCATGATTATCAGGGGTTAGGGAGGGATGGGGCGGGAGGAAGGAGGCTGTTGTTGGTCAAACAAAGTTCAGTCAGAGAGAGGAATAGTTGAAATAATAAGAGATTGCATTCAGGGGCTGGAGAGATGGCTTGCCTTTAAGAGCACTGACTGCTCTTCCAGATATCCTGAATTCAGTTACCACCTAGTGGCTCACAATCATCTGTAACAGCATCCGATGCCCTCTTCTGGTGTGTCTGAAGACAGCTACAGTGTACTCATATGCATTAAGATAACTAACTAACTGGATTTAATCATCCCAGATTATACGCATATGTCAAAAAGAATCCCCCCCATAGCCTGTAATGTAAACAATTATTAACTGACAATATATATCTGAAGACTTCAGTAGAAGTTACATCACAGGTTTTGATGGGGACAGGATACCCCCAAGTTTTGGGGCAGGCAAATTCTGGAGCTAATTAGATCTTTTACATATTGATTTTATTATTTTAAATTCTGCCGAGATTGGTAAAAGGAGCCAACTTACCCACTCTCCCAGAAGAAATGCTCATGGGAAGGAATGTGTGGATGGGAGTAAGAAACATGGGAGACAACGAGCTTCCTCCACAAGCTCCTGCTGAAGACCATGTCCCTGACCCCTGTGTTCCTGGTCACTCGTGTAGCAATGAGCATCAGAGAAAAGCACAAGGCTCCCATGGCCGACACAAACGACTTCTGGTTTACCAAGTCAAACCCAGAGAAAATCGGTCCTGCCTAGCCCTGTACTTAGAGAACATCTGTTTCCCCTTCTTTCCAAGAGCACAGCACCTCCCTAGCCTGCTGATGTCAGCCTGGATCGGAGCTCTCTGATAAAATGCACCTGGGGGAAGGAAGCTGGGTCCCGAGCCCCGAGCGGAAGGTTAAGGCCAGCACCTGCTTTCTCCAGGGCTCTCTTCCTTCCCTTTGAGACGGAGCTGACTCAGCTTCTTTGGCCTGGACCGGGAGGCTGATGACACAGACCAGACCTACCAGACAGAAACGGAACACGAGCAAGAAGGACACCACCTCTGCACACCGCCACAGAAGGACGGACGGGGGGTGGGGGGGTGGGTAAGCAGACCGATACCGTTACGTCACTGGGTTTGTGGTGATCATTTCTTCACTTTCCGGTCTGCTATCGGGATATGTAAAACAGGCCTCGGTCCAGCCTTAAGAGACATATTCTCTCTCTAACACCTGAAGGGGAGACAAAATGGACCATCAACCATTCCCTGGCAAAGGGAAGGCCAAAGCATTTCACCCAAGGAACGCACCAGACATACCCTCCATTCCTAAAGCTCGAACATGTAGACCAAAAAGCCAAGGCCTGGGAAGAACAAAGTCAGACACTCATCCTCACAGCTGCCTTTCTTGGAGAGACGATCTTGTGAAAGTTTCACTTGATAATTCACATGGAGAGAGCACATAGTGAAAACAAGTTCCACGTAGGCCCATAATTAGCATAATTGCCTGTCACTCTCCTGCACTCTATCCTTTCATACGATGCAGACCTGGGATGTAATGGACACCTGGGAGGCAATTGCAGAAGAGTATTTACTGTGCACCCACATGGAGAAGATGGTGTTCACATGAGCTAAAGTGACTCCAGCTATGCCCTGGAGACAGCCAGCCTGGGATTTAACTGCAGGTTGAGGGAGAGTTTACAAGGATATGAATTGAGAGTTACTCCTTAATTATATATTTGAAACTCTGATGTAACAGAAAACTATGATATGATCTAGACAAGTCCCCTTAACACACACACACACACACACACACACACACACACACACACTCACTCTAAATGTGATTGAGACAAAGTAACAACAAAGGTCCTAGAGAGTCTAATTAATAGACTTTGGAGGAAAGGCATAACTTTTGCTCCTGGTAATAATCACTGAAGTCTATGCTACCACACTCCGCAGTGAGCCATCTGTAGCAGGGAGTAGCATCTGGTGACTGTCAGACAACAACTGTGCATCCCAGAGGCATTCAACCTTCATTAAACCGAACCAGTTCATAAAGTACCAAGAACACACACTCCAGTGTCAGACCTCATCCCGAATGTTTCTAGTCCTTGCAGCCTGCCTGCACAGGGGGAGGTAGGCTAAAAATGTGGGGACGGGTACACAGTAGGCTCCCCATTGGGGAACCTCGTGGAAGTTCAGGGTCTGACTTGAGAGCCCAGCATCCTTTCTTTCAGAATGGACACCTGAGACTGTGGCTTTGCTGGCAAGACAGGGATGCGAGGGTCTTTGCCATGCCTACTGCACACATACACAAAGGCACATCTGAGAATTCTACCCAGCCCAGAGACTTCCAGCTGCTTCTAATCCTGAACATGGAGAGCTTATTTTAAGAGACAAAGGCTTCTTTAAACCAATATCCATAATTTACAGACTGGAAGGAGGGGCCCCATGTCTAGAATGGCACACATGTTTCTCAGCTGTCCCCATCCTTAAATCACCCATGGTGACAGGTTCCTACACTAGGTTTTTCTATACTCAAGACCTACAGTCTCAGATATGAGACAAGAAGCAATGGACTCCAAGAGAGGTATGGTCAAATGACCCAACTTTAATGGGGGAAGTAGGGGTGGCAGAGGTAGGGTGGATGGATGCTCTTGAAGACTGTTTGCTAAGTCTCTTCTACATGGCTACAGCTGTATTCACTGCATGCTATCCAGAGGTGTCTCCTCTTGTTGGTGCTCAAATTGACAACCAAGACTCAAACTCCCAGCTCATGTGACCCTCTACTCAGCCTTCATTGGAGTGGTGGAGAAGTGGACAGCTACTGTGGTCTGTTGTGGCTCTAAGCTCTACTAACCTTGACCCTCTGTCGAAGGTAGCTACAGTGATATAGATATGCAGGTTTGTAGAAGTGATGTGCATTGCTTCCAAACCTGGGTCACCTCTGCAAGAAACAGTGTCTCCTCACCTCCTATTGCACCACCCTTAGCTCCCAACTTGAACCAATCATGAGCATCTGCCGTTTTAAGCCACTGAAGGTTTGGGTTGAGTTTGTGGTGGTTTCCACTGGTGATGGTTAGCTGGTACATATTTGGAAATGTGTTGATACTTGGCATCAAGAAATTCCAGGCAATGACCTCAACATCCATAACCTTACAGAGGATCTTAAAATAGGAGCTAGTCTTAGGTGATGGAAGAATCAGCAAGATCCAGCTCTTGGATTCGGCAGAATTTGAGCAGTGAGAGCCACCATCAGTACCCAGCTGATTGCTCCAAAGGGAGTTTCTGGACCAGAATGATTCCTCAGGGCTCCGTCCTGTCTCAACTGCACCTGGGCTTGAATCCCCAGAGAGCATTTACCATGGCAAACAGTCCTGTCCACTTGCCCCAGGCCTGGACCACATCTCCGATGATCTTAGACACCCCAAGATGCATTCACATTTAATTTTCCACCTTCATTTTATATTTCAGACTTGGAGGAGTCTTGCATGTGTGTTCCAGCAGCCACAAAAAGGCCTTCTCTAATTGCTTCTCAATGGAAAGCAGAGACTTCTCATTTTCTTGCACAACACACACACACACACACACACACACACACACACACACACACACTTCACGTACTCAAACACAACATGGTTGGTTCATTTTCTGTAAATACTCTCCCATCCCCTGTATTGGCAAAGGGGAGCCTTTCAAATCAAACTAATACTCTTAAAGAAGCAATGTAGTGGTTCTTCTTCTTTTTTAATTTTTTTTAGATTGGAAAAATGAGCTTAACCAGAGCACCAGGGACTCCAATTACACGTATTTACCTTCGTGCTTTTATAGTACACATAATTCACAAATTGCAGGCCGCCTTTTATGCTGCGCACTATGCATTTTAAAAAATGTATTTATGATGTCAAGCTATTTCATCTGTGGTTTCTTGAAGCAACTCCTCACTCAGAGCGTTTCTTGGCCTCTCCTTCCGTAAAGCAATGAGCTAACCTTCAGCAGTACAGAACACTTCAGAGTTTTGCAGGCCTCATTTTGCATCCAATTTTTTTCCCTCTCCTGCATAGAACATTTGATTTTTCATCTGGTTTTCATTTCACACGACGATGTAGGTAAAGGCAGACTTTAGGCTTGGTAATTACGCCCTCATGGCAGCTCCACTGATGCACACGAGATGTCTGCTAATTACAATGAAAGGCTGGCTCCCTGCCTCGGAGAGTGGCTGGGTTTTCGAAGGTGTCTCTTGCGCCTTAGTCTGGTTGCTTACAAAAGAGGAATAGTAACCAAAGTGCTTTCAAAGTACACTCTTAAAGAAATGTGAACCTTATAAAACTATCCCAGAGGCTCTGACAAAAGTAAACATCATGATTTCCCATGTGTGTCCCCATTCTTCAAGATGGACAACAGACTCATACTTCTCCATGGGCCAGTCTCACTAACCCTTTTATTAAGATATCAAGCAGTGTAATGATCCCTCAGACAATAAGGGTTTGCTCACTGGCATCCTTAAAACAGGTTTCACGGCGTAAGTCAACTGACTTGGTTTTGAACTACTAACTGTCCTGGAGGAAGTCTTGCCCACTTTTGAAGCATTCCTACTCAAGGGAAGTTTTAGGCGCTTAGAGAAACCACTAACCATAGTCTGTGGAAATGAGGCCACAGTGGGTAGAAAATGGCCACACATGGTTTTGCTGTGCCTCTCAGACAGAGGAGGAGTCAGTTTCCTCACCGAAGCCTGGGTTAGCTTCGTAACTAACAGAGGGCATCGGAACCGTGGAGGAATTGTCAAGAAGCCTGTCACCCTCCAGTGAGGTTCCAAGTAGCTTCTGCCTTGCTCTGCATCTCTCCCATCAGGAAGCTTGTGGGAGTCTCTTGGAACAGAAAGGACCACAGAACCAGACTGACCTGACACACAGCATCAGTTGCTGGACATGGGGTGAGGCCATTTGGGTTAAAGCATCCATACCAACTGTAAGGTGAATGGGTCCAAACAAGAGCAGGAGAAAGATAGCCACAGCTAATTTCCATATTCACAAAATCACTTTTGTTGTTATTACTGGGTGTGGCATATGTGCACATCTGTATGGGTGTATATAAATTTGTCTACCACACAGAGCTCAAAAGGACACTTTATCATTCTCTATCTCATTTTTTTTTTTTTTTTTTTTTTGAGACTGAGACTCACGCTGAACCTGGAGCTTGCTGATTGGCTAGACCAGCTAGCTGGTGATCTCTTAGGGACTCACCTGCCTCTGCATACCCAGTATTGGGGTTATAGGTGCATGGTGCTTGTGCCTGGCTTCTACATGAGACCTGCATTCAGGGACTTATGGGGCACAGCAACCATTTCCCTGGCCCTTGGTGTGTGTTTTAAGTAACAGATTTGGGGGCTGCTTTGTTACACAGCAAACTGGATAGCTGAAATGAGGTAGAAAACAAAAAGACACAGAATGATTTCCAATGGGAATTTCTACACAATCCCAAGTGTCAGATGCCACCACAAACAAGCCTTAAAGGATTACTTTTAAAAGCAACCCAATGAGTAGTTATGGGGAGCACAAATGCATTCATAGGATGAGCAAGAGGAGGACATTGGGATGCTATGTGGATGAGGATTTATGGCTGCAGAGAAAATTCTGCAGTACATCCCACACTCACCATTTCTGCAGAAGTGAGCCCAGCAGGCTTTGAAAACCTGTTGGCCGGAGAAAGGACGCTGCCCCGAGACGATGAAGGTGCTTGTGTTAAACACGCATGGGGAGTTTTCATAAACCTGGCCATGAAGTAGAGCTTTATAAAGGCAGCGTTTCTACCTTGCCCTGCTCTGCATAGGATCTGTCTGAAAGCTTAGTTTGGAGAGTGTTGAGAACCCTTTGTGAGTTGTCATTTGACCTTCTTGGCAGAATCTGTAAAAACTGACGTACTCAGATTGGTCCTCTCTGAGATAAAACTAAGGCCCCAGAACTTGCTTGTGCATCTTCTCCTGTGAGAAACTAATCGGATCACCCAATAGAACAGAACATGGGATTCTATAAAAACAACGAAGCAGCATTGCGTACAGAAGGATTGAGAGCCGTAGCTGGGGGCTAGAGAGATGGCTCAGTGGTTAAAAGCAGTGACTGCTCTTCCTGAGGTCCTGAGTTCAATTCCCAGCAACTACGTGGTGGCTCACCACCAACTGTAATAGGATCCGATGCCCTCTTCTGGTATCTGAAGAGAGCTGTAGCTGGCATGAAGTTTCTCTGTGGAGGTAGAAGAACTTATATGTGTGAGTCTTTGAGCAGTGAGAGAATGGTTTCCAGAAACCATTTTAGCTAATTAAATTACTTCTCCAGCAATGTCTATTTATCCAGTTCTTAAAATACATCTTATTGTTTGAAGTAATCAAGGGATCAAACAGTCTAATGTATTGTCAAACTTTTTGAGAGGCAAAGATGTTTGGGGAATTTGTTGAGACCTTTTAATTCCATTTACAGAGGTTAGCAAGGAATTTGTGTTGAATGTTGGCAAAAAGAAATGGTGCTTCGCTTGATGAAAATATGTTTTGGATGGCTTTCCAGTCATCCAAAGATGACTCACTTTTGAGATATACATATATTTTTTTCCAAGCTCTTAATGAAAGATCTAACTTGAAAAACATTTTTCTTCTCTCAAAATGACACATGTCCATTGCAGAACGTACTGAAGGTTCAAGACTGAAGACAATATAATCTCCCTTAATCTTACTTTTCAGAGATGTTCAGCATAGCTCACACTCATTAAGCATACAATGTAAGTCAGCAGCCTATATGCTTCATGTGTATTAATCCATTTCATCTACCTAAGCCCATGAGTTACACACCCTGGTTACCTCATTTACAAATGAGTAAACTTATGTTACCTTGGTTATATCATCTGTCAGTCAGGGGAAGGGGTTGGACTTTCTGGCCTAGGATGGACAAGCTTAAGGTCTGAGCCATTCCTGGCATTCTGGCACTCTGGTGCTTCCTTTCAGGCATTGTTTATGTGACTTTATTTATTTATTTATTTACTTGTTTACTTATTTTTGATGCTGGGACTTAAACTTAGGCCCTCACAAAAGCCAGGTGAATAATGTACCACACTGTGTTATTTTTTTCTTTTTCTTTTGAGAACTCAATACTCTTATAGCAGAGTGAGTCTTCACTTTTGTCAAAGTCTTTTTATCTATCTTCTAATCCACACTAATTTCCTCTGTGTGGTGACATAGCCATTCTAGGCAGTCTGCTGTGACCTAACTCGGTGTGCAATGAGGGTCATAGTGCCCTGAGCCCATGGGAACTCCATCTGACTGTCACCTGCCACTTCCTGATACTTCTTTGGCTTTAGTCAGTGCTAGACATACCTGAGCCCCTAGTAAGCTGAAAGGCAGTATCACACTAATTCACTTTTGAAGACTCTTTGCCAAGCTGGGTCCTAAGCTTCAGCCTTCCATGTGTTGGGGTTACAGGTGTGAGCCCCATACCCACCTGTTGAAATCTCAACTGGCATTTCTAACAGATAAACGGACCCCTACTCCTTTTAGGATTTTTGTCTCTCCAATACTTCTAAGAAAATCTTGCTACACAGTTGGTGCTGACAGGTGCCAGAGACATGCCTCATAAAAAGACCAACTGCTTAACTCAGAAATGAAGTACATTGTAGAGAGTGAGCTCAGAAAACTCAATCCCCAGGGCGAAGCAGGGGGGCACAACACAGGATGTCTGGCTCTATGGTAGATAACTGGAATGGACCAGAGATGAGTACATATACCTGGAAGGGAGTGAGTGTTTACATGCCTTACTTAGATTCTGCAACATTTATCTGTTACTATCAACATAAGCTCATGATCATTAAAAATATCAAAGAACAAAACATATATAGCAAGTCAAAAGTTTCCTGGGTTGAGCTTCCCTCTGCTGGGCTGACACTCTACTTCCAGACACTCTTGTCAACTGCTAGTCTTCACTCTACCTATCCACAGATGCATTAGTGCTTTACATCAAGGTGGCCACGCCTCCCCGAGAGTCTTTAAGCTTGCAGTTTTAATGTCTTTTAGACTGATATACTTTTTGAGGTGTTCTTAGGTCTTTAAATGTGGCTGTTTGTTCTAGATTTATGCTAAATGTAGACCCAACCAATGGGGAACTGTCTGCATTCAGTCCCCACAACTGGATGTGGTGCATCAGACACATATCAGATAGCCACCCACCACCAAGCTAATTAGCATGCCCACCCGCTTCGCAATGCTATTTTCTTTCTGATGTTTATGGATGTTTATTGTAAATACCAAGGATTCCCACCTGAGAAAGACAACACTCACTCCCAGGACGCTGTCCTTCCACAGTTCCAGAGCATTCAGTTTTATTAATTTATTTTCCCCGTTGACTATGTTTTTGTACTTTCTTGGTCTGGTTTGTTGTTGTTGTTTTGGTTTTCTATTTTTTTTTTAAACTGAAAAGATCAAGTTGAGGAGAGGTGTCATCATTTTAAAAGCATGCAGGCGCGAGGGCATGTGTGCACACACAAAACGCCAGAAGTCAAATGCTTTGGTTTGGGGAGGGAATTATACAGCAGTGCACCACATACTTCACACTACATGTGAAGTCAGATGTGAAAAGGGAGCCACACACAGCTTCTACTCCAAGATCACCACAGCTGTGGCTCCACTGCCAATGGCAAGCATAGACATACATCAGTAGAAACGGCAGCAGCAGCAGCAGCAGCAGCAGCAGCAGCAGCAGCAGCAGGAGACACGTTTAAATGTTCATTTAGACCACCGTGCTCGCTTCACAGCACTCAACAGCAGTACCCAGCATTCCTGTTGTCTTTTCTTGAGGCGCACTGAGTCAAACACCCACAGTCTCCTGGCAGATCTGTGGGAGAGGACTGGAGTCCATTAAACCTGAGGTAGCTTCCTATGTACACACCTGATCTGTCTCCAAAACCTTAAGGGATCCTTTCCTTAAGACTCCAAGAAATGTGAGCAGTAAGAAAGAGTCAGTCCAGGATAAGAGAGTTTCTATAACCCTGTTTTCTTTGGGGAAGGGAAGACTACACCATGAGAAATCCTCCCAGGTGTTGCCTGAAAGGGCCTGTGAGACAAATCCCAATAAAAAAGGCTAGCATCTTCAGTGACGTAAGTAAAATGCAGAATGGATAAAGGACAGATGATTCTAATATCTCAGAAATATCTGAGTACTCGGGACACTCAGAAGTTCCACTAGCATTTATTAAAACCCACTGGATGCAAAGAAGTCAATACAGCATCATGACCCTGAGGAATGGCCCACAGTGGTCATTTAGTCCTAAGAGAGAGAGGAAGTTTCACAGGGCATACTGCAGCTTCTGATCTTTGAGACACTGTCAAATCTAAACTACCTGAAATGCATTGGTGAAAACACCCAAATCTCCAGACTTCCCAACTAGAGACTATTCTAATAGGAATGCTTTCAGTATGGGGGTTTGCATAGCTGAGTTTTCTTTTACACAGTAACAGAAGGGCTGTGTAGAGGAAAACTGTGTTTGAGAGTGGAGTGGAAACTATGACTTTCTAACTAGGCTGAGTATGGTTTAAATAGATTTCCAGCCTCTGTGTATGTGGAACCTGTAACAGGTGGGGCCAAGGGGATGAAAGATAAGTCATGAAGCTGTGTTCTTATAGGGGATACTGGGAATCCAGTGTGTGCATTCTCTCTCTCTCTCTCTCTCTCTCTCTCTCTCTCTCTCTCTCTCTCTGTTTCTCTCTCTCTCTCCCTGTCTGTCTGTCTGTCTCTCTCTCCGTCTGTCTCTGTCTGTCTGTCTGTCTGTCTGTCTGTCTGTCTCTCTGTCACACACATGAACACACACACACACATGCGCGCGCGCACACACACACACACACACACACACACACGCATGCACTTGAACACACACACCTTTACCATGGATCCAAAGACAATGGACTAAAGAGCCACAGACCAAAACATTTCTTCTTAGAATCTCTAAGTCAAAATAACCCATTTTTCTTTTCAAAGTTGCTGACCTCAGATACTTTGTTACAATGTCACAAAGCACACTGACGAGAAGTTGAAGAGCCTGGTTCCCATCCACCTAAGCCTAGTCCTTGGCCTAGAACAAAGGGATGATCTAGCAGAAACTGCAGGAGGACCCAGAACTTAATTGTCTTCAGCACTGTTCCTCCAGCATCCAAGAAACACTCAGCACCGACAAACCCCGAATAGCTGCAGAATAAATGAGCACGTGACCGGTGTGCAGCACTGGGCAAAATTCCCTGCACAATAGCAAGTTCTGTTTCTCTGCTTGTGTGAGTCTCCCAAGAGACCCAGAATAGGATGAATGATACGGCCAGCATCTCATTAACTGTAAAGTGGTATTACTTTGGAGTTGTGGCCAAGTGCAGGCAGCACCTAAGGACGAAATCTGATCACCACTATACACAGTGGTAATCACTTTCAATAGCCTGTAAGCCCCTGTAAAGTACTCTGTTTGTGTGTAGTGTGCGTGTGTGTATGTGTGTGTGTGCAGGCACCTGACTATTAAGGTGCACATACTGGTAAGCGTATACGCAGAGGTTGAGAGTATGGGGGGGGGGGGTGTCTTCCTCCAGTGTTCTCCTATCTCACACAAAACACTTGTTTTTTCTCATGCTGAGAAATACTCGCAACCCAGTGGGCACCACATGCATACATGGTTTTCTGTAATGTTTTCATCTGGTCATGGGATTTCAAGTTAAGTGTATAGTTCAAGGATTCCTAAGATGTAATTCAGACAGTTTCCTATCTCTTCATAAAAATAATGTTTTTATTTATATTTTAAATTTCCATGCATGTATACATCGTATTATGATTATATCCATCCCTACTCCTCTTCCAACTCAACCCTCCAAACCGCTTCTTGCACATATCTCCCACCTAACCATCTAATTGTATGCCCTCTCTTCCCTTTTCTCTTCTTCTCTTCTCTACTCTACTCTTCTTTTCTTTTCCTTTCTCTTCTTTTCTTTTATTTCCTCTTCTTTTCTTTCCTGCCTCTTTTTCTTTTTCTAATCATTCAATGTACAAACTAATGATTTAATACTGCCTATCCATGCAAGGGTAGCAGGCCGTCTGTTGGGGCACAGACAATCTACTGGTGACCATGCCCCTCCAAACAGATAAGCGGCTTTCTCTCCCCAGTAGCTACCAACTGCCAACATCTCCTCAGCTAGGCATGGGGCCTCAGGAGCCCTCCTCCATAACCCATGTTAGAATTTTAAAAGGATTGATTTTGTATAGGCAACAATTGCTGCTGTGAGTCTTAAACATAGTCAATGCCAATTATCTGGTTCTCTCACTGATACAAACGTACAAAACAGACACAAATGCCTGCCCACAGCCATGGCACATGGCATGGGCAAAGAACGCCAAGGGGCCTGCCAGGTGCATGGCCTGCCTACAGCAGGAGCCACTACAACGTGCAAGTATGCAGCGGACAGATGCGAGAGAGAACGAGGTAGAGAAGTTAGAGCAGTTTGAAGAGAGGTAGACTTAGAGACACGGGGGTGGAGAGCGGTAACCTGTTACAAGTGGCCTTTCCTGCCTCCTGAGGCCATGGTGAAGAGCAAGCCCACGGTGCTGCTGAGAGCCACGAATGGGTCCATGGCCATGCAGCAGCAGGACCAGATCCAGGGCTCCGAGTGGGCTCACCCCAGCATCTACCTCATCTATGAACTGCTGGAGTGTGCGAAAGGGGCTGGTCCTGCAGATCCAAAGATGCAGGATCTCCATGACACGGGGCAACAACAGGATAACTGAGAGTAGTCCAGGTGAGGAGCCAGTCTTGAAGTCAGAGACCTCAAGTCAGACCAAGGACTCATTGCAGCGAACATTTGCAAGAAAAGATGTGTGGACAAAAAGGTAGATTGAGGGATACCCTGTGATGTCCTACAGTTTCCTCGGAGGGGTGTTTTCTATGCTTTGTTGAGTTTTATTTATTGTTTTTAATTTTCATTTTTTTTAAACTTTCTTTTGTGAGGGCGATCGAGAGGGCAGAGGGTGGATATCATCGCTTCGATGGGGAGATGGGTAGGGTTACATGATATGAAAGTCATAAAGAATCAAAAGAAGTTAAAAAAAAAAGAACTGAATATGACTGTAAGGCTTTCATAAAGTAAATAAAGATATACAGAAGCTAAAACATACAGAACACGCACAGTACAGGTAATATCTATCTAAGTGTAGTGTCATCACGCGGGGGCTGAGCAGTTGGTTCCACCCACTATTCTATTCTGGAACATGAATCCATGTTGAGGGTTGATATGTTTCTGAATGTGTGGGTGTCTTTTTAATTTCATGGTATGAGTGAACATGAAATAACAGCTCTGGAAAAAAGCGTGGGTTCAACAGCTGGAAGAAGAGTTTGAAACTGGCTTTTCTCCCCACGGTGCCTGCATATTTCCATATATCCAGGTTTAGGCCTGAGAAAGTTCGTCAACATCCTGGATGAATGAGCAAGCCAGTGCATGCAAAGATCAGGACCGAACAACTTTCATTCTGCTTAAGGCCAATGGCTAGGTGGGGGATACTAACCTCTCAATGGATTTCCACAACTCATCAACCCAAAGTGCAGAATACCCCATAGCTGCCCTTCGAGCCATCACTGCGAGCAGGCTGACTCATTTCATTTCTGTGGTTTTACAGGGGGAAAATGCTGGAGTCTTACTGGCAGCAGGTAGATTTTTCCTGAAAGCTTATAAGCCCTTTTCTGCTGAAGAAACTAGACACACGGAAATGTCTTTAAGTAAGGAAACCTCAGTGCCAAAAACCACCACCCTGGAATCTAGACTCTAGTCACTGATACCTCTGACACTGCCCCAGTAAAAGGGCAGATGTCAGACAGGAGAGAGGACTTTTTCAGCAAAGTGCTTGCTACACAAGAATGAAGCCGAGAGTTCAATCCCCTGAACCCAAATATAGAGCCAGGGGACAGGAGGACTCTGGAGCTCACTGGGCAGCAAACCCAACCAAACTGGTAAAATCCTGGCAAAACTAAAATAAAATAAAATAAAATAGAACAAAAACAAACAATGCTGCTGCCCCCTGAATCTATCTGTCTGAAACAAAATAAAAACAAAACCAGCCAAACAAAAAAAGACATAGCTGGCTCCTGAAGTATGCCTGAAGTTGATCTCTGACCTCACAGATACACGCACAATTGATAGGTACATACCTAAACATGTAGACCGCATATGTACACAGAGAAAGCAAAGGATGGGTGTCAGTGTAAAGAGAGTTTCTGGGCAGAATCTGTCACTCTAGAGTCTTAGACATGTGGTGTAGAGACCTGGGACTAGGCAAAGCAGCGTGGCTCTAAAATCCTCTGCTCAACCCTCCTGGTCCATGTATTGCCATCTGACTATCTTCTTTTGTGCGCGCATGCGTGTGTGTGTGTGTGTGTGTGTGTGTGTGTGTGTGTGTGTGTGTGCATGCGTGTGAGTGTGTATGTGTGTGTGTATGACTGCTGTAGTCAGAGGTCCCCATACACACCACCTACTGAGGTATCTTCCCCAGTACTCAACATTTCACTTACTGAACCCAGAACTTGAAGATTCGGCTAGGCTGGCTAGCTAGGGAGCTGGTGGGGTCCTCCTGAATCCCACTAACAGCTGAGATTACAAGCTCATGCCAAGGCAGCTGGCCTTTATACACTGCTTTGGAGAGGTGAGGGTTGAACTCAGCTCCGTTTGCTTGCAGAGAAAACACTTCGTAAACTGAGCCTTAAGTTCTAGCCTCCCATCCCTGCCCCAGCAAGCCTTGTGCACACTCCCGGCACCACAGTATCTTCTCTGCTTTTGCTGAAGCTGTGAGTGTGCCCAGTCTCTCGGCAGAGGTAGGCTGCCTATGCGCCAGAGTCAATGGAGGCTTGATTCTATTTTCTCTTGGCAACTCCCAACTTCCTGGTTCTTGGAGGAAAGGGGGAGGGTGGTTCACAGTCCCATAAAAGGGCTCCAAAGGCTTCTTGGACACCAAAGAACTCTTACAAAACTACATTTTGATGAGCTACATGTAAATGAATCAGAAACACATGGCTCTCATTTCCTTCGTAACACGCCAGACTTTCAGAGGGAAGAGGTGGGGGAGTGCTCACCGTGATGAATCCACATTCCCGTGCAAATGTTAACAAAGGGGGTTCAAGACACAAATGAAGGCTATGATGGCCCCCGACCATCTCCTACAGTCCCTCCACATGCACCAGCCAACCTGGGGCGCTAGGAAGATCACAAAAGCATGACATTCCCAAACTGACAGGGCACTTGAGGAACAACTTTCTCTGGTTGGGGGGATTTGAAAGCCGTTCCTTGCAAAGCAGATAATTTCTGGCTGACAGGAATCATGAAGCAGAACACCTAAAAGCTCAGTGTCTACAGGATCCCAGGAAAAGGATAAAGGAGGTATTGTCTTGAGAGGGGTACAGTGAGTAATTGGGTCAGAGTGGAGGAGGTTTGGAGCACCGATGGATCTGAAGCTCAAAGAGTGGTCTTTCCTGTAGCCTTGATGTCCCACTGAAGCTCAGCATCACCAGAATGTAAGCCGGGAAGCAACTGGGACACAGACACACCGTGACCTTGGCCTCGACTTTCTCTCACAAGCATTTTACTAAGTCAATGAATTTTAGGGGGGCAATAAAGAAGCTTGGGAGCGGGTGAGGTCTCTGGAGAGAGCCCACATCACAGGGTCAATCATTCAACACTCTGGTTAAAAGTAAAGTTAACTAGAGTGTTTTAATTTTACATGTCAGAAAGCCAATGTGTCCAAATCAAGAGACTCTTCCCTAGAGAAGAAGAAAGATAAAACTGTATATTAAAAAAAACAAAACAAAACAGTGAAACAGAAATGAGAAAGGAAGAGATAAGAAAAAAAAAAAAGGAAGGTGAGCACAGACGGTGGAGGCAAACAGTCCAGGGGATGCATCAGAACAAACTACACAAGAGCTGTGGAGAGAGAAAATGGTGGGAAAGGGGTACCCACCCCATGTGAAGCAGAGAGCTGGCTGTCACTGAACATCACACATCACAACAAACTTGTTCTTTTTGATAACCCAAATGGCTGGTGGCATGTCTCCACACGCCTTGGAATGCAGCCACAATCACTTTCTGTTGATAATGCGAGGCGTAATTATACACAAGTCGCAGGCCAACACTGCCTTCCTTAGAGCTGAAGGCACAGCGTGAGTTTTTGCACTGCTGCAGAATAAGGCAAGCTCTGTTCACCAAGCCCAGGACTTGCTAATACAACAATGGAGAATGGAGAGAAAAGCAGCCCAGACGTCAGTTTTCATGATTACCACTAATTAGGGGTCTGCAGAATGTGCAGAATGGGGTCTTTTCTTCTCTATTGATGAGCAAAGGGCATTTGACCGAGAGAAGTGCCACAGCAGGAAGGAAGGGAAGAGCAAGGGGGTCAAGCTGCACTGTCTGTGTGGGCGTGGGTTCAAAGGCCAGTCCTGCAAGGTCCCTGCATGCAGAACAGCCGCACACATACATTTATATGCACATCAGCCAGGGGAGCAGAAAAACACAGTTATGCCACAGTCTTACACCTGGCACTCAGCAAAGATGAAGTCCTCGAACTCTAGACACCGTGCTGTGGGGTGTTCACTTAAAGTCCAAGGAAAGCTTTGGAAAAGGACATGGTAGTAAGGGACCAAGAAACAGGCAGAGAAGTATAGGGAAACTATTTAAATACAAGGTAGGTATACTACAGAACAGGCTGTATATTCCACAGATCAAATGCTCGTTTATAGGGGTCGAGTACTAAGCTGGAGTTAGCTTTCACTGCTGACCATACTGTAAGTTGAATCAGGGGTGTCCAATATTTGGGTACTGTGGCACAATATTGCTGCCTGTGAAGTTTGCACTTGAGAACTGAGTTACACAATCATAACAGTTTTACGAAGTTTATGAGTTTGTGCTGGGCTGCATTTATAGTGATTCCTTGAGTGTGCACACTGAACATTCTTGGGAGCCTTAGATACACTGTCATTAATTTCTGCCCAGGTTGCTCCTCTGAGCAAAGCTTGACCTTGCAGGACTGGCCTTTGAACAGCCCCAAGGAAACCTCTTGGTCATTGTAACAATTCTACTGACGTAAAACAGATTCAATTGAAGAATAATCTTTTGGGGCCTTTGGCTAAGACTGGGTGTAAACAATAACAAAGTGCTATCTACCTCTATGCAGATCTCAGACATAGGTCTCAGTAGTCTGCTAGTTAATGAGGGTGCTCATGTATGAGTGGGGAAAAAAGGAAATTGTCTGATATAGGTATGAACACAGAAGCAAGACATTTTAATATTTATACCAAAGGCAGCTTTAAAAAATGATTTGTTAGCTATCTACCTATTTGTTTGTTTATTTATTCATTTCATGTTGATGAGCATTTTGTCTGCATGTCTCCTGGGTACCATGTGCTTACAATGACCAGAAGAGGGCATAGGATTCCTCTGGGACTGCAGTTACAGGTGGTTGTGAACCGCCATGTTGGGTGGGTGCTGGAAATCAAACCTGGGTCCTCTGGAAGAACAGCCAGTGCTTCAGCCACCAAGCAACCTCTCCAGCCCTATTGGGCAGTTATTTTGGCCCAAAAATCATGGGTTGGCACTGCTTTCTTTTCCTTTTTTTGCTATAAAATCATGCACAACTCCTAGAAAGTTCTTTACAGACTAGTATGTCTCAAAGTGGGTTACCATATCCAGCTGCAGCAGCATCTCTTGGGGGACCTGCTAGGAACGCAGCCTCTTAGCTATGTAGGCTATGTATGTGTGTATCCAAGGGGTACAGCCCCTTGCTATGTTACGGGATTGTGATAGAACTCAAGTTTGAGGGTGTTGGTACTAGACCATTGCTCTTCAACCAACCTGCACGGTACAGACATGAGTAATGCTCTGAAACCAAGTAGTTTTTGGTCCCACTGTAAGTCAGTTAAGTGATCAGCCTCTGACTGTGGGACCCAGGCTTCCGTCTTTAAAAGTTCATCAGCTGACTTTGCTGAAATCCACTGTTGTGGGTAGGTAGGCTTGCCTTAAAGAGTCACTTGTGAAGCCTCCAAGATGTAGATATTTATAGTGCCTGCAAGCAGGAGCCTCAGAATGATTGAATTACCTCGATACTATGTATGACTTCTGCCCAAGGGAGCCCTGGTTAGGTTTGTGGATTATAAGAAAAGTCAAGTGCCAGTAATAACCAGACACAGGGACAAGGGCTGAGAAGAGCAGAAGCGGGAGAGGGATGAGGTGCTTGGGAGTTGGAATGGGGTGGGGAGGAGAATGGGGAGGGAGAGAAAGAAGAGGAGAGGAGGGAACTGGGGAGGGAAGGGAGAAGAGCAGGGGTCAGGAACATTCACTTCCAGCTTTGGATCAGCCTCAGAAATCTCTGAGCTCTGGGAAGAGGGTCAGAAGATGGCTGTTCTGAGGTATCTCTGCCTTACAGATGTTTATAATTAGTTTATCAGAAGGAAAATGAAGTTAAGATGAACAGTACAGAAAGGAGCCTTTCTGTAAAATAATAATAATAATAATAATAATAATAATAATAATAATAATAATAATAATAATAAAGCACAAAGAGCTGTAATGTCCCTTGCTGAAATTCAAGCGCAATCATACGACAGGATACAGACAGGTAACCAGGTAACCAAGCAGACATATGGTCACGGGCTCCAGATGGCTACTGCTTGGTGGGCTCTGGCACCTGAGGCTCATCCTACCTTCCTGCCCACCATCCACATGGTGAGCACCATTCCCAGCAGTGTGAGTTGAAGTGTGAGGAGAGCAGTTACACAAAAGAAGGCATTGCCCTCTTTGGTTCTGGAAGCAAGACATCTGCCTCACTTCTGGCTCATTGCAGGTCTTCTAAGAGGTTTGAGTGTGCGTCTCTGTACAAAAGCTCTTTATTAGCTAAATCTTGCTGCTATGATCAAAAGATCGCAATAAGACAGGAGAGTTTTTTTGTGTTTTTTTTTTTTTTTTAGATATTTTCTTTATTTATATTTCAAATGTTCTCCCTTTTCCTGGTTTCTCCTCTGGGAAAAAACCCTATTCCCTCCCTCTCCCCCTGCTCACCAATCCACCCTCTCCCACTTCCTGGCCCTGGCATTCCCCTACACTGGGGCACAGAGCCTTCAGAGGACCAAGGGCCTCTCCTCCCACTGATGACTGACTAGGCCATCCTCTGCTACATATGTAGCTGGAGCCATGAGTCCCAACATGTGTACTCTTTGGTTGGTGGTTTAGTCCCTGGGAACTCTGGGGGTACTAGTTAGTTCATATTGTTGTTCATCCTAAGGGGCTGCAAACCCTTCAGCTCCTTGGGTCCTTTCTCTAGCTCCTTCCTTGGGAACCCTGTGCTCAGTCTAATGGATGGCTGTGAGCCTCCACTTCTGTATTAGTTGGCGCTGTCAGAGCCTCTCAGGAGACAGCTATATCAGGGTAAGACAGGAGAGTTTTGATTCATGGTTTCAGAAGGATTGTGAAAGCAAAGGCATGGCGGTTGAGTGGCTTCTTTCTTTTGAGACAGAAGCCTGGGACTACTGATCCTCACATCTTCATCTGAACAGGACCCAGAGAACTTGACTAGAAACTATCCAGGCTACAGCCTTCAAATTCAGTCCCCACAACCCCCCAAGGTGACCCACTATCCGCTGAGAATCAAGTATTCAAACACATAAGCTAGGGGTGTGGGGTAAATCAAATGCAAATCTTAACAGGTTCTTTCCTCTTTCTTTTTTTCTTTCTTTCTCTTTCTTTCTTTCTTCTTTTCCTTTCTTTCTTTCTCTCTTTCTCTCTCTCTTTCTTTCTTTCTTTTTTTCTTTCCTTCTTTCTTTCTCTCCTTCTTTCCTCCCTTTCTTTTTTTGAGCCAAACAACTGCTTTATTTGAAGTACTGTGTTTGCTAACCTAATAAAGTGACAGAAAGAAAAGAGAAAAATGCATGCAACAGTGTATAGCTAATTGTTTATTTTCTTTTAAATTCTCTGTGTCTTTCCTGATTTCTTAATGACACTCTTCACCACTACCCTCAGCTCTGTAGCAACTATTCCAATCCAACAAATACATTCTTTGCCTTTCTCACTATGCCCTCCCCCACAACTCTATCAGATTTTAAGTTCCATCAGGTCAAAGGCTGTGTTTGTTTTGAACTAAAATGTCCACAACGTTAACATCAGCTCCCCAGAGCCTGAAAGCCCCCAACAGGCCCTTTGCTCCCCAGTCCCTGAGTATCGATCTATAGGCCCTGCAAAGGTGCCCATTGTGAGGCTCACTCTGATCATATTAACTCCCTCAAGTAAAATGCGTGGCTTATCTTCATTTTCCATTCAAAGTTCACATGGAAGAGAAGCAATACGACACTTGACAGAAGCCAGGCTGCAGTCAGAGCCACAGGGCCTTATTTTCATCTGTTCCCTTATTATCTCTCTACCCTTAAGAAGGCTGTTTGACTACCTACTCTGGGGTTATTCTAGGGAATGAAAGATTATCTCTTGTATATGGTATGAGAATGTGCCTTGATTACAAAAGCCATTTAAAAAGTACTGAGATAGGGAAGGGGGATAACATTTGAAATGTAAATAAATTAACCAATAAAATAAAGTAATTAATTAAATTAAAAAAAGAACTGAGATGAGAAGGCCAAACCCCAACTCCAGAGTAGTCTATACCTCTAGAAGAAGTGAGGCAAAGGGATCAGATGAAGCCAGAAAAGGTGAGGTGTCTGTCCCTATCTGATTTAGTGCCTTAGACAATAAACCAGGCCTTGCAGAGCCCTGCCAGCACATTCTAGAATCTACTACATCTATCTGATACATTGTAAATGTTCTATGAAAAATAAAATGGGCACAAGGAGACAAAGAACATGAGGAAAAGTTGATGCACACCCTTGAGATTTAATATTAGGAATATGGAGCCAAGGGCTATACTGCCATTGCATGTTAAGTCACTTTCCAAAGGGATGTTCCTGGCAATCACCAATGGAGGGTTAAAGTGTCCACTTCCGCTGTGGCTGGTGATAGAATGTTCTTTCTTACGGCCGTATCTATACATGGAGGGACAACACGACACACCATCTCAGATGTGTTCCTAAGTCCTTGGATACGGAAAGAGGAGTCAGGGCAAAAGAGAGGCAGAGTGGCAGAAACCACACTCTTGGTGTGTGTGAGGACAGCTCCAGAGGGAGTGCTCTTCTGGCTACACTGGTGGAAGCCTGCATAATTGTTTTCACACTTCTAATGTCAGGATCCCACTGGAAAGTCCTGGAGACAGTAAGGGATGCATGTTTGCTGAGGGCTACCACCTGGAAGCAGTAAGCCTCTGGTTATATGTGACTTCTTTTCTCCCACAATGACACAAAGACTATTTTCATCTTCTTATTGATCCACAAAGGACCTGAGCTACAGGAAAGAAGCTACATTGCTAGGAACAGTCCCTGATCAGAAATACTAGCCCATTTATGTCCCACTGACTCAGATGCCTGCGACCCTCAGTGTGTCTCAGGGCTGGGCAGAGTCCTCGAACTGAATGTCAGTTGTCAGTTCTACAAAGGGAAGTGTATTTTTTACCTAGAGTGCCTTCATTCTTTTGTCTCCTTAAACTAGCTGTTTCTGTTCCCCTGACTCATCATCTCAGATTTTCACTTGGGAGGATCGTGTGTGTGTGTGTGTGTGTGTGTGTGTGTGTATTTGTGTGTGTGTGTGTGTGTGTGTGTGTGTGTGTGTGTAGGAATACGCTAGCTCTATGCACCTTACAGTGGTCCTTCTCACATTAGGTGCTATATAAATAATCACTATTGTGCATTTTCTACCTTACCTTCTTACCACTCAACTTTCCCTTTAATAATTATTTTATTTGTTTTTTAAGACAGGGTCACACCATACAGTCCTGGATACAATATATAGACCAGGCTAGCCTCCAACTCAAAGGGTCCCATCAACTAGGCTCTGCTTCTGAAGCACTGGAGCTTTCTGACATTCTGAGATAGACACTCACTATGTAGCCCAGGCTGGCCCTGAACTCTTAGCCCTCCTGTTGTGAACCACCATGATGGGAAAAACTAGTCTTGATCAGGAAGTCACTGAATCTAAGGAACATATTCACAAGGTTATCTTATTGCTCATGAAAGGATAAAACTGGGATATTTTTTCCCTGGAAAAAAATATGAAATGTAAAATGTAAATAAATAGCAGATCCTCATGGTGCCCATGAGAGATTTGTGCTCATAGGCATCAAAGGCGTGGCCCCATCAAACTAACTTGATTCTTAAGGAAGCAGGAGAAACCACGAATGATTAGACACTCGGTGTTTGTGTTAGTGGATTCGAACTGGATTTGTCCATAGGCTTGTTTACAGATAAGCTGGGCAAGGAAAATAGGTACCTTTGTGTGGAAAAGCGTGATAAATAGACTGTTTAGAACTTGGAGAGAGTTAGGAAACAGACCTTCATAGTAAAGGTCAGCATTCCTTTCAAGGTAAACAGCACAGTGCTAGGGCGCCTCCAGGATGACTCGGGGATTCTGAAACTATCAAGACCCACCATAATCACAGAATGATAAACAAGTTATGTGTATGTCACTGTGGTCTGGTTCTGTCCTGCACAGAACATCAGGTGACTATGGCTGAGGCCTCGTTCCCTCCTGATCTTGCTCCACTACCCAAGAAATTCTCATATAAAGCAGACTAAGGGCAGCCTAAAGCAAACAAAAGAGCAATTCAGACATAACTGTCATCATTCACGACACTCTCCTTCACTCCCCATGACTCTGAAAGAGAACTCTTATCCCTAGCTGGCAGCTGAGGGAAGTCAAGGTCCATGAAGTGAAACCCAGACGTAGCAGCTCAAGCTAGGCCTCCTGATGACACTTCCTGGTCTTCAGCATTCCCTGTGTGATCCCAGAGCACACTGGGGAAACACCCACACATCCAGACTCGATGTCCCAAGTGGGGCAGAGAGGTCATCTGGAGTTTGACGGACTGGGGGATGTGGGCAAGTGAGGAGGGGCTGCCAGGTGATGGGCATTGCTCAAATATGTATACATGCAAATATACATCAAGATATGTATGCATATATACACATCTATGCAAGTGTACCCCAAGATATATATGTATCTATCAAAAGTTCACCATTCTAAGAAACACAGGAGACTATAAGCATGAGGAGGAGTTGGGGTAGAAAGCGAGCAGCCTTCAGTTGCATTCACATATCTCATTGGCTTCTGGAGAGACCAACCAGAAGCCAATGGATCCTGGAAATGTGGCTACCATAGGCATAGAGCTGATGACTGAACAATATAGTAGCTTCAGTGCCAAGGATGGGCAGGAGGGTGGCTGCCACTCAGGGCAGGAGAAAAAAAAACTGGAAAAAAGTAATAAGGGTTCAACTATCTCATCTGTACTTATATAGGTCTATATGGGCTCAAATCCCGACTGTGCAATTCAATAGCTGTTATACCGCTGGGTCATGGAACTTCTCTGTGGTTCATGTTACTTAAAAGATCAAACTGCATCTGAGAATTACTGTGGACACACATTCATACATACAACACTTGTGCACAAATGTACATGCGAGCGCATGTGCACACACACAGAGGGAGAGAGAGACAGAGAGAGGGAGAGAGCTATGCTGGACAAACAGTCGGTGTTTTATAAGTATCTGTCTATTGTAGTCATCCTTACAATTCACAGAAGCATGATCTCTAGAATTATATGCAATATTGGTGAAATTATAGCAAACCATAGTACGCATCCACAGTGGAATGGCTAACTAAATATTTACAATAGACTATCATAATAGCAATTTAAAAACTGGGTTCATTTTAGATCTCTGCCATGGCCTAGCTGTGGTGGCAGTGGACCCCTGTGAGGTCCATGTGTTGAAAGCTTAGACTTCAGTTCAGTTCTACAGGGGTGGTGAAGCTTTTAGGATATCAGGCCTAATGGGAAGTCATTGAGTTATTGGGACGTCACAAAGTAAAACAAAACAAAACAAAAACAAAAAACCTAAAAGGCTCTCATAAGATCTTGAAATTCCTCTGGTAAGACCAGGCTATTACAAAATACAAACCTGGCTCCCAGTGCATGCTGCCTCCCTAGCTCTCTGTAAGTTCTTCTTGCATGCATGTTCACTGGTGTGCTGTCTGTCTGGGTATGAGACAGCTATGCTGGCCCCTTGCCATATGAGTGCCATGCTGTTTAAATATTCTGTCTTTCAGACTGTGGGCTACGTAAGCCTCCTTTCTTTGTAAAGTACCCAGCCTCAGAAATTTCATCATAGCAGCAGAAAGCTCACTACCACATATCCCAACCTGGGAAAGCAATGACAACAACAAACAACACACTCCCAGATACACAGAGAAATGATAAGCCAATTTCCATCTGTCCCCACTAATCATGAGAATGAAATGACATTATGTAACATCCCAGTGGGGTCTTTGCAGACCCTATGTGGCAGCGATGGTAGTATCCTGGATTGCTGTTTTAGAATACAGTAACTCCTGAAACAAAGGCCTCTGTAGAGAGTGAAAGACTAGATTCCAGAGAGCTTACCTGGCTGTCCCTTGTGTTAATCACTGGGGGAGAAGTGACAGGGAGGATTTAAACATGCCTGTCTGTTTTCAGGGGCAATTAGAAATTTATAGCTGGAGCTTGCTTTTTTTTAAATCAGAGCCAGCGATTACTTATTTCTTTAGAGAAGATGATTATGTCATAACCGCTGACATTTGTTAAAGGAACATCTTTGGAAGTCCCACTTAATTCCCTCAGAACACACTAAACTTAGCTGTGTCATCCAGGATATCGAGGAGATGTTGAGTAAAGGGCTCTGGGGGAGGCTCTCAGAAGGACACCTTTGTTCTCCTAGTAGAGCGACCAAACAAACAGCTGCAGTGTGTATCAACACTCAGCCCAACTCGGAATGCATGAATCCACAGGGGATCTCTCATTTGCTGAGAGACCTACAGGTCCAGGATGTTTAGAAAGAGCTCAGCTCTCTAAAGTAATTAGAACTTTACCATGACATTCTTAAAAGGAATGTTCTTCATGCACCTCTTCCTTACGAAACAAAACAAAACAAAACAAAAAACAAAGAAAAAAATAAAAGGAACACCATACAACAGTTCCACAGTGCTTAGGCTGGAGTCAAGAGTACTGCTTCTCATGGGAAACATGCATAGTCAGTTTACATGGCAAAAGCAAAACCTCCAGAGTTCAGGCTCTCAACTCTAAAGGGACCAAAGAGAAGGTCAGTGATAATGTTTATAAAGCAGCTGTCATTTAAGATGCACAGAGAGAGAGAGAGAGAGAGAGAGAGAGAGAGAAGGGGAGGGAGGGAGGGAGGGAGGGAGGGAGGGAAAAGGGGGGGGATTAGGCTGGAGCAATGGCTCAGCTGCTGAACTGCTTGCACTGCAAGCAGGAGGGTGTGAGTTAGATTCCACCAGATACTACCTAAGAAAAGCCAGGTGTGTTGGACCAAGTCTGTGATCCCACCCTAGGGGCCTGGGGATATGGGAATCTCTGAAGCTAGCTGGCTGGCCAGTTGTGCCGACTTGGTGAGTTCTTGGTCAATCAAAGACTCTGTCTCCAAAGGCAAAGTGCATAACTCCTCAGAAAAGACAGTTCAAGTAGTCCTCTAGCTCCCAGAGGCACATGTATAAGTACATGCAGCCACATCCATGTGCATCTGCCAACACAGGAACACACATATGCACACACAAAGGCTTAACTGCAGGACTGTCAGTAGCTGGATTTATGTCTTCCTTCACCCATGACTAACACATTCATAGATTCAGAGGCTTTATACCTACAGGGCCGACCTCTAAAGGAGGAGACTCAGGAAAAGCAATAAGAAGAAGATGCCAAGGGAGCCCTAAGAGGAGATTCCTGGAAACGTTCCCCAGCACTCAATCATCTTTGCGAATCTCCTCCCAGAACATGCCTCTTTACTCCCAAAAGCCTTATCTTTACATTGAGTATGGTCAGAAATCCTGTCCTCTTTGATATTTGGAGAGTGGCTTAAACACCAAGAAAAATTTCAACATAACAATATCAACAGCAACAAAAAACATCTACGGCATGTTTTCAGTTATGGAAATCTGGGGATTAAAAAAGGTAATGTGCGAAAGATATGGTTTTAGGATCTAATGATTGAACCCTTATACAAAACAGCACATTATTATAACGCCAAAAAAAGATGCTTGCAACTGTATATCGTAAGTAACAGACTTCCTTACCTAATTCCTCTGCTCTGTAAACACCTATGGTAAAGCTTAATTATTTGCAATTAGTGAGAGATAAATGGGAGGAATAAAATAGAGTCATACTAATATACTATAACAAAAACCATGTGGATGTTGTCTCTTCCTCTTGGAAAACCTTACTGTACTTTATGTACCTTCTCCCCATGGTGGCGACCTGAAGTATCATCATGAGACGAAGTGAGGGCATAGCATTGTGATGTCCTATGGAGGGATTTGAACATAAGCATTGTAAACCACCATACTGTTTTACGTCGGCACCACCACCATGACAACCAAGATAGCTCCTAAGTGACTAACCAACAGGCAGCATATACAGTGTGGATATGCCTAACAGAGACGATTCACATCTGAGGTAGAATGAAGCTGGGAGGCCCACAGTTTCAACACTTGATTCCTAATGGAGCATGATGTCTAATACAAGCTTTTTTTTTCTTTTAATAGTTTTAGACTTTTGCTGACCACAGGTAACTCAGTGAAAAGTGAAACTTAGATAGATAATATTCAGGGGGGAATACTGTGTTAAAAGAAAACTAGAAACCACGGTCAAGGGACTAGCAAGTGCTTAGAGATGACCTCGCCAGAAATCAAAGGCAAAAGAAATGGAATCTGAGCAGTTCTCAGTAAGACAGCAAATCCTGTAGTGTAGGGCCAGGGACTCAAACCCATCCCAGTCAGTCTTTTCAGCATGTTTGGGTGGATCACTCAGCTGCATCCTGGATTCTGCCTGGGTAGCCCTTCCATTCCTCCCTCCTGGGATTGTTCACTGCTGTGTGACCATGTTTGGAGTTCACTCAGAAGGGAAGATGTGACTCTCGCCACTGGAGCCAGACCCTGTCTGGAAGCTAGGCAAGCGTGGTCCCTCTTCTCCTTTCCTCCAGGTTCTTTACAAAGGCACCTAGACCCCAGCCTCGCCTCTCACAGACAGGACGTGGACAGCGCCTGCTCCTGCATTCACAAGGAGCTTGCAGCTGGGAAGCCAGCTGCTGGCAAAAAGACACAAGCGTGCTTTATTTTCTAAGACCTTTTCCATTTCCGGGGGTAGACAAAGTACCACAGCAGGGACAACAGCTGCTCTAGGTTAATAAAATCTGAATTATCTGTGCTTGGAACTTGATCAGTAGTTTGAAGCTGGAGAGCTGGATCCTGTGACTACTTTGCCCATGACTTGAATTCTTTCTTTTTGCAGCAGCAATAAACTTTCAAGGTTAGTCTTCACTCCCAATTTAGGTTAATAATACAACGATAATAACATCACGAACTGTGCCACTGAACTAATAGTTATAAATAAAATAAAAGTAACCACGAGCCTGAAATGTATTTGCATGTTTGTGACCAGGTCCTTCCTTCCACTTAATAGTTAAATTTCCTACATGATGTCTAATGGTTGACGTTTTGTTTCTGAAGAATATTTAAGTCACACAAGGGAAACTGCATTGTTAGAATGATTCAAACAATATACTTTAAAAAGTTTTCTTTTAAGCAATGTAATTAAATTGTATAAACAGTAAGCGCTACAACTAAACACCGTTTAGTCCAACTTGTGTCTTACAGAGCAAGGGAAAGAAGCATAAATATATAAATTAAAAAAAAAAAGTGGGATAAGAAGCATGGTGTGATCTCATGAGCTCATTGCTCTAAGCATAAAAATAGGAGAAGCCACCCAAACACCAAGCGATCCCTTCTAGAAGGCCTGTTCTCATTTTGTTACACAGTCTCTCTTTGTTTTGGAAAATGGAAATATATTCATTTTATGATTGGAAAGACGCGTTTATGTCTTTAATGGCTGTTTTCCCTTTAGGGATGAAGAGATCAAATATAGAAACCCTGTTTCCCAAAATAGGCCTCTGTAGTATAGCCAGTTACGTTTATATAACGAACATAAAACCTTTCCCGGGGCTCTGAGTTATGGGAGAAAACTGCTTGGGTATGTGAAAGGAAAATAACCTTCCGAAGTATATCTGCAAACTCAGAAGGGATGTATTGTGGTTTGAGTTTAAAATGACCCCCATAGGCTCCTGTACTTGCACACTTGGCTCACAACTGATGGTGCTGTTCTGAGAAATTGGGCCAACTTATAGACACTGGGCTTAGCTAACAAACATAGGGGTGGGGCTACAGGGGGTCTAGCAAGGCTCCGTTCCAGCCTGAACCTTCTGCTTCAAGAGCCACCAAGGTGTAACAAGTCAGTCAGGTGACAAGCTCCTGCCAGCTGCCCTGGAGCCAGGCTATTGTGCTTCCCTACCTTAAAACTGTAAGGTAAATCAAAACCCTTCTTGCCTTAAGTTGCTTCTGAGAGATATTTTGTCCCGGCAACAAATGTAACAACACAACATGTATTTTTTTTTAAAGCACTAAATATCAGTATAAAGGTCTTGTTATTTATAACATCATGCAAACAGCCCCTGCTGCCATGAAGTATCCCTGGAGAGTTCAAAGGGTGAATTTTGAAAAGTGTATTTTCTAAATTTAGTGTGCCATACACGTCTACACACAGATAGTAGCGAACGCTGAAATATACACCCCAATCTCCACAGAAATAAATGTAGAACTGGGCAAACTGAGTGACTCACCCACCCTTGGCCTCAGGCAGACCGAAGCACAGTTGTCCAGACACGGAAGTGTGAACACACTCTCTCTGTTCTCTTCCTGTCTAGACTTTTTGCACTGGTCTGGGGTGAGCCCAAATCTACACAGAAGGTCAGATGTGAAAGAACTAGCTAGGTCTTAGGGGCTCCCCAAACTACTTACAAATATAACTGGGAGGAAAGGGGGGAACAATGAAAACAAAACCAAAAAGATAAAAACTATAGTTATTTAAGAATGCTGCATAAGCCTTATGATGAACTCTCAGAACGGTTAACTCAAGCCTGTGAGGCTTGTCAGTGACAACCCCATCCCACAAAATCAGCAATCCAGGTTCTGCATTGTTAAACAGCCTACAGACAGAACAGAAATCTGTCTCATTGAGGATCAGGGAAATATATACTCCCAGTTTTCCTGACAAGAGTGGACAGATGTGACTACATATCTCAAAGCTAAGAATTCCAGAGAAATGCTAGAGTAGTGTTCCCAGGGGCCCTGTCCTTAGTGAGCCTAGGCATGAACACCATGCCTTAAAACTCTCAGGCAGCAGAAACTGGAAACAACCCAGATGTCCGTCAACAGAGAAATGGATATAGAAATTGTGGTACATCTACACAATGGAGTATTACTCAGCTATTAAAAGCAATGAATTTATGAAATTCTTAGGGAAATGGATGGATCTGGAGAATATCATGCTGAGTGAGGTAACCCAATCACAAAAGAACACACATGGCATGCACTCTCTGATTAGTGGTTATTAGCCCAGAAGTTCGGAATACTCGAAGTACAATCCACAAACCACAAGAAACTCAAGAAGAAGGAAGACCAAAATGTGGACACTTCATTCCTTCTTAAAAGGGAGAACAAAATACCCATGGAAGGAGTTGCAGAGACTAACTATGGAGGAGAGACTGAAGGAAGGGCACTCCAGCCTGATATAGCTATCTTCTGAGAGGCTCTGACAGTACCTGACTAACACAGATGTAGGGGCTCACAGACATCCATTGAACTGAGCACAGGGTCCCCAGTGAAGGAGTTCGAGAAAAGACAGAAGGAGCTGAAGAGTTTGCAGCCCCTTAGGACGAACAACAATATGAACTAACTAGTATGATGTGTGTGGGGTGTCCGGAGGGATACATGTGGTCAAGGGAAAGCTTTCAGGAGCCAGTTCTCTCTTCCCAACTTTACACGAGTCCTGAGGGATTGCACACAGGTCATTGGGCTTGTTCGGTATGCACCTTTACTCGGTGAATCATCTTGCTGACCCTTTTCTTTCAAGTCCTGTGCTAGCCCTGGTCCTCCAAATTCAGTTGCCACTAGAAGACTCATTCAGTAGTGCTGACATTGCCAGTTTAGCAATGAAGAAACAGAGAAGAAAGACGAAGCGAATGGAATAAGAAGCAAAACTCAGCTGGGCTGCTCAAGGCTCCCTGCGCTCACTCTCACCCCTACAAAACCATTAGGGAAGAAAGTCTTTAAAACCCAAAGACCCCCAGCCCTACCCTGTGCTGTATTCTGTGATCCTTATTTAATACTCAGAAATGCTCACTCAAAACATCAACTCTCTGCTCTCTTAAGAAGCACTGTTCTAAAACCAGGCAGTGGGGGCTCACGCCTTTAATCCCAGCACTTGGGAGGCAGAGGCAGGTAGATTTCTGAGTTCAAGGCCAGCGTCATCTGAGAGTGAGTTCCAGGACAGCCAGGGCTACACAGAGAAACCCTGTCTCAAAAAAAAAAAAGCACTGTTCTAACTTGTGTGGTACTGGCAGCATCTAACTCACCTTGTTCCATTCTCCATAAACTGATAGCGTGCTTTCAAGCTGAATCGAAGAATTTACTTAATCTACCAATAGAACATGCGATATTCCATTTTCTACTTAAAAAAAAAAAAAAGCCTGAATGAACTAGATCAAGTAGAAAAAGCTAAGAGCTCATCAACATCATCCAAATTAAAAATCTTCTATTTATTTTAAGGGAGCTGCCCACTTCCTACCCCTCACTGCCTACGCTTAACATCGTACCTCCCATTTCACACAGCTGCCGTACACGCCAAGCCATGTGTGCCTACTGTGGGTTTTCGCAAGTTCCCTGTGCCAGATACTAGATTTTGCCAATGTCTAAATGTTCTGCCTATGTATAGACATTGTGGTAACATTGTTTACCATCAGGTTCTTCACAGAAATGGCTTCTATGGGGGTTTTAATTGGACTCATACAACATCCTATGAGCTCTAATTATTATTAGTTCACTTTTACAGAGGAAAGCACTGGGGCCAGAGAAGAAAAGTAATCTGCTTGGAGTAGATGGGAAGGTAGAGAGTGAGCAGTCCAGGTAACTTGGATGTGGAGACTAGGCTCAGGACCTAGAGCCACTCAGGTGGTTATTGGTCCTGCTGGAATCATCATTGGTAATCAATGCTGTTATGAACAGGCTCAATCTTCCACGGATTTTTGGTAGATACAAAAATTAACAAGTTCTGGAATCTTTCAAGGTCTAAATTTCCAATGTGAGAAGGGAAGAAGTTGGCTAAACCTAAGGTTAATATTTTTATACCCTGTCTCAAAGAATAAGGCCAATGGACCAGCAGACCAACGAGAACTTTCCCCACACCTGGGCAGGCAGAAGAAACCCTACCAGTTTCCAAGCCATCCCTGATGAAGCTACGCTAAGCCTAGGACTGTCTTCATTCCTCCGGGTACTTCCTGAGGCTAATCCTTTGAGAAGAGGGATCCTGTGTGCACGAAAAGGACAAATACAGCCTGTGTTTTTGCTTGTTCCTCAACCTAGAATTGACCTTAATACTTGCATGTAATTAAAATGGTATAAAAGCAGATTGAGAAAAAAATTAAACCTGCCTCAGCCTCAGACCTGGCTGGGGTCATGCCACAAAAACAGGAAAGAAAAGCCCAGCATTGAAAACAATCAATAATTAGATCTCAAGGTGATTAGGGGAAAGGAGAGGAGGCTATGAGTCAAGACAGCTGTCCCCAGATAGGGTGGGTGATGGTTTGACGATTTTAGGCTATCTGCCAGATTTTAGCTGTAAGAGACTCAGAGGAGTGGCCTAGTTTTGCACCTTTATAGCTAGACTTATTTAAACCAATTCATCTTCCTGGTTTGTACAATGACACTTCAGTAACAAGGATGCAGATACCTTCAACTCATCAACAGACATGCGCCCAGACTGTTGGGTTAAAATGCAATTTCATAGCCCTATCAAAATGTTCTCATGCCGTCTTCCCCAATATCCCTCCCATTATAGAGAAAATATTGAAGCCGTGGCTTTGTCCATAGAGGTCCTATGGAATGGGGGTGGGATACGTATTTATGGTGGGTACTCTCCCTCAAAAGAACCATCAACATGCCACAATACTAGAAAACACTCATTATCTATAGGCAAAATGTCACCTAAGTGGATAAATCCTTGTTTCTCTCTTTCTTATCTTTGATGTTACAAACCACACATAAATAAATTAAATAATTATATTAACCTGTTTTATTATTTAATGTATTAGTTCATATAAATTATTTATATGTTTTATATTTTAATTTTTGTGTATGAGTGTTTGCCTACATGTATGTATATTCACCATATGTCTGTCTGATGCTTGAGGAAGCCAGAAGTAGGCACTGGATTCCCTAAAATGGAGTTTCAGACAGCTGTTGAGTTGCCATGTGGATGCTATGTACTAAACCAGGAGCATGTGGAATAGCATTACTGCTTTTAACTGCTGATCCATTTCTCCATTCCAAACCATATCTTATTCACCCTCAGAGTCAGGAAATAAAACCCAATTGCCTCAACCTAATCACAGAAATTAATGGTCACAGTTATGACATATTCTGACCCACAAACTACCTAG
>NW_022196903.1:95106394-95141326 GCF_008632895.1 Mastomys coucha
CTCACTCTGTAGACCAGGCTGGCCTCGAACTCAGAAATCCGCCTGCCTCTGCCTTTATGTGCTGGGATTAAAGGCATGCACCACCACCACCTGGCCCACCTAGGGCTTCTTATAAAAGAAAATGTTTCCTTTATATTTATACAGTTTAGAAAATGTTGCCGTGTTGTAGAAAACAGAAAAGATCCTTTTGCTGTGTCTAGGTGAAATGCTTGGGCCTCTGGCAGACATATTGTGGCTGTGAGACATTCTCACAGGCTAACTATGATGACAAAGAACACAGATCCTTGGCAAAAGCACTGACTCATTCAATTCACTGTCCTGGGAATGACTTAGTCCTTGTGCCCAAGATAGCATGAATAAGCTGTCTGGATCTAAATCTTCTATTACTTGTAGCCGAAAATAACTAATATAATTGGACCAGTGGGAAAATAAAAGAAAAAAACCTCCGGTTGCTTATTAGACATGTCTTGCACAAAGGTCATCTAGAACTGGATTTTTCTGGTTAACCCAATGGCAGTGTGGTGAAGGAGCAAGATTAAGAATGTAGGGCTTTGAAGAATGTGGACATCTGTCACCCAGAAAGGAGCTTTGCACAGCTCACCTGGATACTTCCTCACAGGTGTCAGACTGCAGTCGGACAGAATGGGATTTACAGACAGGACTCTCAACGTGCATATGGATGCAATAAAGATTTAAAAATTAGCAACTAAAACAAAAAATCTGTATATAAATGCCAGGTCTAATTATTAGAAAGTTCAAGTCCAAGGCCTGCCTTTCCAAAGTTTAAAAGTTTCTCAAGGTTTACAGCCAAACTGATGATTAACAGATTTTATCGATTCTACTTAAGGAGGACAGGCATTGGAACTGCTTCTAATTCAAAGTCCACCAGGGACGGAAAAGTCCCCAAAGCTAGTCTAAGGCATCTGCTAAACATTATTCACAGCCGTCTGCACGGAGTGAGGGCTAAACCTGACTTGGGTATGATGGTGTATTTGGGTACAACTCTCACAGCTCAAAGCCTTCCCTGCCTGTGCTGCCTGTCTTTGAACACAGGTATTCAGTGGATAGCTTGACCTTGAGAAGGTCAGCTGCTCTCTTGTCTCCTTAGGATTAAGCCCCACCTATGGTGCGATCCAGGTCTCCATTTGTGGTAAGGCAGGAGCTGAGGTCCAGGCAAAGCGAAGGCAGAGAAAGCAGTCTTGGCTTCAGGGACCATGTTCATGCTCTGTGCTTGTCTGGTTGCAGCCAGAATATCAACCAAGGAATCTCATGGTGAACTGAAGGGAGGAAGCCTTACTCAACTATGGCGTCTAAAGGGTGATGTAACAATTCAAGAATCACCTTTGAGAGTTGATTAGGACCCAAGAGCACCATCAGCATGGAACCTGCCTCCATCTTTGAATGACTGACACAGGAGAGAGAGAGAGAGAGAGAGAGGGAGGGAGGGAGGGAGGGAGGGAGGGAATAAAATTTGCATGCACATCCTGTTTCCTGTGGTGTCCTGTGTCACCTTCGGGACTCTGCTAAGAAAAAGGACATCAAGACATGAGGCCCCTCAACCTTCAGTTTGTGTGACTGTGAGCTAAGATAAATCCTCTTAACTTATCACCCTGGGGTGTCACCAGCAAGAAAAAGAACCAATAAATGTCCCAAGGAGACACACAGACCAATGGATACAATTACATTTAATTGGACTCAACAATTGAAAACCCAAAAAAGTGCATAAAAATAAAAAGTGACCCATGTCAACAGGAGAAAGATGAGGGGCCGAAGATTCAACTTTCTACACGGAACGAGGTGGGGCACTTGCCAGCTGACAGTCACACCACAGAGGCTTTGAGATGAGGAGGCCTGGAACTAACCACAGGAAAGAAAAGACTGGCCCTGGCACCAAAGATGCCAGCTACCGTAATGTCGCTAAGGACAAGACGCAGGATCAGAGTGGCAATGTGTCCACCTCCATGGATCTGGTCCTGATGATGACAGACAGGAAAAGTCCCTTCTCTTTCAGGTCAAGGTTCAAAGCCCTATGAACAGCAAGTGCCTTGATCACTAGTTTTCCTTTTAAGAAGACTTGGTTGCTCCAAAAATAGACACTCACTGTGGTCTTGTGTTTCATGCTGTGTCTCAGGATGAGAAACCTTGCAGCTAGCTAGTTTTGTGTGAAGGTTTGCATGGTCTTTGACATCTATGGAGCTCCAGTGGGCTGTGCTTCCATACCTACGCAGAACGCCAAACTCAGAACTGTGAGAATGTATACTGCTAGCACAAAGTTAAGCAGAGTCATCACTCTCCACAATGACCTTGTGACTAGATCCTCAAGGGAGGCCAACCAGTGGCAAGTTGAGGACACCAGGGAGACTCATTTGATACCATAGCAGGAGGCAGCAAGACAGTTAGGAATTTTCTGGCTGGTCATCAAACCCTGTTTGTGCCGTACTCTTTTTATAGCACAGGCTCCTGATGCGTGATATTTGCTACGCTATTATATACAAATAACCAGCCAAGAAGAACAGTCTCCATTCCCACAAACTGGGACAGAGAGCAATGCCCACTAAAATGCTTCAGGGATGCTGGACTGCTGAGCCCTATGGCCATGTTATCCTGGGTGCCATCCTTATCAGTCTGGAGTTGTCAGGCAGAACCTGAACTCAGGTCTCTCTCCCTCACTGGTGCTGAATTAGCAGAGTGCCTTTGAGCTCTAAAGCCCAGCAGACACTCACAAGACTTTCCCTGGCCCGGGGCTGGGAGCTGGCTGAATGGGGTAACACTAGCAAAGACACAAACATCAAGGAAGGGACTTTGGATAACTAGACATTCGCCTGTGGTGTCAGCTTGGCTATCTCTTAAAGACCCTGCCTTGATTTTCACATCTGTTAATGGGGATGGCAGTCTTGTCTACTCTGACCCAACCTAACCCACCTTACTCTGGAGCTGTTTGCAGGGTTAAAGGCAAGGGGCAGAGAAAGGCAGAGGTCAAAGGGCAGAGGTCAAAGATTCCTGACAGACTCCTGACAGTGGCTGAGAAGATGTCTTCCTGTCACTGTCGTCTTCCTTCCTTTCAGCCCCCCTCACCCTGCTTTCTTTCTAATGACTCACTCTGCTCTGAGGATACACGTGTGGTTTGGCTCGATGCCTCATCTTCCCTACCTAATGTAAATGGTATGAGTGAGGTCAGACCTCTGTTCTCCTCTCTGCCTGTTGGCATCCTAGACAATGGCTGGTGCCCAGAAGGCTTCTAGTACCTCTTGAATACAGAAATGAATAAATGCTGGGGCAAAGGAATAAAATAAAAATGACCAAACAAACGAGAGAAACTGGCCAACTCACAGAGCTCACGGTCAGAACTGGAGTTGGTGAATGTGAGGATAGAAAACTGTCAAGACAGTCATCAAATACAGCACACAATCATCACAGGGGCGGTTCACCCCCACCCAACTCCCGCCACCCACCACGGGTCATGATGTATGGGCTCTACTGTCTTGAAAGACAATTATTTCTAACTTCACATTAGGTAACCAGGTAGTTGCTCAGGTCATAAGCATTTGCTGGAGAAACTGGGCTTCAACAGGGTCCACTAGAAAGGAATGGATCTTCTGTGAAAAGGTATCTGTGGTGGAGATGATAAGAGCTAGCTTTCTGATCTCTTCAAAATGATGTTAAAATCATGCATTCCACAACAACAAGAACAACACAGGGGTGGAGGGTGGCTGAAAGAGAGAAAGTTTGAGAGAGTTTACATAATCTTTAGTCCAATTGCAAATGTACCATACTGATGCCCATACACTACATGCTCTGGAAGGCCTCTGATTTTTCCTGTTTTTAAGTGGCCTTTGAACCCCCTTTTCCTCAATCGCCAGGGGTGAGAAAGCTGATTTATCACCCACTGCCAGCCCTCTATGCTGCATTCCCACCATAAATCTTGCCTTTGTGAGAAGCTCTTATCTTCATAAACAGATAGCATTGGCCCTTACTGCTTTTTATGTCAATGTCCTTTTATTTAAGAATGACCCTGTTTTCGCTATAAATCCCTGAACATATTAGCAGAGGACACTTTCGGAGCAAACATCTCTAGCGAGAGGCAGCCTCTAGAGTCACATTCTCACTTCTAAGTGAGAGCGAAATCCTTAAGTCAACACGTTCTACAGAGGCTGTGCTAAAGTACATTTTTTCAAAGGCCCATGCCATTTGGTTGAAGTCAGCTCTGGAGGGTCACATACCTTTTCAATCAAAGGGGCAGTTACCCGTGTGAGGGGCCTGCAGGCAGAGGGAAAGCCTCCTGACATCTCCCTTAGCCTTCATCTGCCCCTTGCAGGCTGCAGACCCTGCTCCAGGAGGGAACCCTTCAGTGGCTTCTCAGACCAAAGAGAAAAGTGTCTCAGAAGTTTAGCATCCCACTGCCTTGACTCCCACTCTTCAAAGACAGGGGGTGTACTTCCCCCACTCCTCCTTTGATGGTCCCAAATTGGGACAGGGCAGGGTGAAGACTAGAAGATTAGGGTTAGATTTAGCAAACATGTTTGTGCTTCACCTAAACAAAGGACAGCATGATTGATAGCTTCCAGAAAGTGAACGAGATTTGAGGCTATATGAGTGAGTCCCAGGGAGGTTCTTAGGAATCATTTAGCATCTGTCTTTTGCATCAGATAAGCAAGCCTGAATGAACAGCTAGTGTTTGGGTATTCAAAGTCATAAAGTCATTCTCTTCTCAAACTCAATAGTTTAAAAAAAAAAAAAGTCAGATCTATCTGCCCAGAGTTCTTTCTTCCAATGTGATAAACTAATAAGCTTATTGTCTCTAATAAGCTCTGACCAAGTTCCCATGGTTAAACTGCTAACTAGAAACTCAGTCATGTGGGAACGTCTGTTCCATGCTTGATTCAAGTCCACTCCAGAAGGTTCACAGAAAGGAAAGGAGAAGCTTGGGTTCAATTCATGGCGACAAAAAGACCTATCAGTGGTTTCTGATAGCACGTCCTTCCTGTATAGGCCTCAGATGCTCACATAGGGACCAGCAAAGAAAGATATCTCTGCTCTCTGTATGAACGACTCCCATAAATCACAGCGTACACTCCTGCTGTCGAGGTGTATGTGACTCGGCCACAGTCAGATGTGTCTTGTTTCCCAGCATAGTAAACAGTCACTGCAAGGCATGGGAAAGTGGTGCCCAAAAGAACTGTCACCAAACGACAACACGTTGGATAGCAACAGAAATGACCACAGAGGGGATGGCAGAAAGCTTGGTTGGTAAAGTGCCTGCAAACATGTACTGCATCCCTAGAGACTTCTAAAACTGGGTAGGGTGGAGTACGCCTGCAACCTGGATACTCCAAAAAGGTTAAAGACAGCAGGATGAGAAGCTCCAGGTCAACCTTGGCTACAGAAGAACCTGTCCCCAAAATTAAAAACTACAAAATAAGGAAAGAAGGAAGGACGGCTAGAAGGAAGGCAGGCAATCCCACCACACAAGGCTGGTTAGGGAAGAAGCTTGCACTAGAAGAGTATCTCTCCTCCTTTCAATAAAGTGGTATTCCCATACTCAAGAAGTCTACCCACCCACCTGACTGAGACTTTACTGTTCTGATGGGACACCTGGGAAGACTGAGAGTTCTGAAAAGATGATTCCTACTGCTGGCTGGAGACCTGCATGGAACTACAAGTCACCAGGCACAGGGGGCTCCCAGCTCAGCTTTGTGTATACAGTGTGGAGCTGGGGTGCAGTGGAAGTGGGCTTATCGCCGAGCACTGAGAAAGGCATGTAGTTACTGATAGACGGCCGGAAACCCGTGATGGCTTACAGAAATATCGATCCACCTTAGCCGCCCCAAAGAGCTCCTCGAGGTCCTTCAGTTTCCCTTTCTGTCAGGACAGGACCCCAGACCAAAACAGCAGGCTAGGCAAGGGCTCTGGAGCCTCCAATTGTCAGGAAAGAAGGGAACATCATAAGCACTCCAAGAGCGATTGCATTTCTCAGGTCGTAGCCAGTGACAGCGTGGAATGCATGCATGTCAGAAGGAGCCTGAAAGCAAAACCATCCTCTAAATCAGAGCCTAGGCACTGAGCTGCTGCTAGGCTTCAGAAGAACTTTCTAGTAGTATCTAGGGAAACAGAACTTACCTACGGGCCAGTTTTGACCACTGCTACTTTTTTTTTTTTAAATAAAGTTTTATTACAACACAGCTGCGCTCATCTGCTTCAATATTGTTGGAGCATATTGGTGTTTCCCCAGAAGCAGAGTCAGGTTACTACACCAGTGCCACTTCCCTCAAAGCTAGAAACACAGGCCACCTTTGTAGAAGAGGTTTTCCAATCCCTGATCTACGGAAGATACTAAGTCAGATGTATAAACTGGGCTCGCCTTACACACAGGGATTACCACATTAAGCTCTGATCAGGAAACATTGTAACGCTGTTATTTAAAAAGTCACAGCTAGTAGAGGGAACTGCATCTACCTTACTCAAGATGAGAGGATAGCACCTGCCTTCCCACAAATGCAAATGTGTGGCTGTCAGAGGAACACAATGTGATGCTTCCCTCTTAGCAAGTCCTCTGAACACCAGTGGTTTGCAGGAGGCCAGAAGGCCCTGAAATGCAAAGGGGAAACTGAATTTATTCTGCCATCCCAGAGAACTGGCAGTTGTCAGGATTAATAAAAGCACTGAGTCCTTCTTGATATTTGACACCCAGGCCATAAACAGATTTAAAAAAAAAAAAGCAAAATGTCAGCTATTAATTAGCTTTTGGGGTGCAAGGCTGTCTCCTGTTCTAAGTACATCCTAACCCCCTCTCAGGGAACCTCTTGAAGAGCTAACTAATCTCTTCCTCACCAGACTAACCACTCTGGGATAGAGAAGCATTCCTGGCTATAGACAAATAAAGTTAGAAAAGTAGCCTGGGTATTTGGCTGCACTAACTCACCAGGTAGAAGGAACTGACACAGGCAAGAGATCCTTCTTAGACATCCCAAACACAGCTTAAAACGCTGAACCGAAGTGCAGCCAAACAAATACAGGTATTACGGCACTATGGCCCAACAACAAGCGCAAGCAGCATTATTTATACTGAAAAGCAAGAGCGGGGCTTTCTAATTACAGAGATGATGCTGGGAATCACCCAGAGGACTCTGGGGCAAGCACAGTGTGCTTAGAGTTCAAATATCACACGGGGATCTAGAACCTGAAAGTGTCACCATCATCACACATGTCCAACTCTTGTCATACTCCCACCTCTATGACACAGGGGGACAAGCATTGAGACTCAGAAAGAGATGCTCTCTTTCTGAAAGAGAGACTGCTTTTCTCTGCTCAACTATGGCAGCCTTAAAATCTGTTTCACCAGCTTCCGACCCAGTGACAGGCTTTCCTCTGCTTCCCTGTCTACCTAAGGCCTGAATCCACCACAGGGGTCTTTAATCTTCTTTCTAAAATGTCGCACCAAGAAACATGAGGCCCACATCACCCAGGAAGAGACTGAAATCCAAATATCCCCAGGCCACTGTCTGTTTTCCTGAGGCTATCCATTTCCCCCAGAATCATATGCTATTCCTGTATAATTACTTATCCCCTCCATTTCCCTCTTGCCTGTGAAGAAGGGAATGGAGTCTTAGGCATCTTGTCCTCCTCCGTGCTTGCTTATTTTCTATGGAACCCATATTAAGCCTGTTAGCAAACTTGTTAAGAGTTTGTCTTCTGTTACACTGACTACTGGCAGTCTGAGGCCATCAACACAGTTACTAAGCCTTCAGAGGGGTGTCTGAACCTTCCCTATCCAAGACGTCTTTGTAAATACAGTCAGCTCCATGAGGTGACACGTGGGAAACAGTGCTCCTAGAATTCAAACCTCTTCTTTGCTTTGTCAGTTCAAGTAACAACTAAAACAGTATTCAAAGAATAGAAAACTTAAAAAAACACACTGGAAAATGCTTGGAACAAGGGCAGGAAGTTATCATATTTGCACCAAAGGTAAAAGCTTGAGGGAAATGACCTAGTGGGTTAAAGCCATTGTCATGGAAACTTGACAACCAAAGTTTTGATCCCCAGGACCCACATAAAAAGCTGGATGTGGTGGCACATATCTGTAATCCCAGTGCCCGAGCTATGGTGCGGAAGGCAAGAAGAAGAAACATGCCAGCTAGCCTGAAGCACACAGTGAAGCAGCAGAAACGAGAGACTCTTCTTCAACAAGGATGAAGGCAATAACAGATTCCTAAAAGTTGTCCTCTGAACTCTATATGTGCCATGGGATGTATATACATGCCAACACACACACACACACACACACACACACACACACACATACACACACACAGAGCAGGGGGGAGACTTATAGAAAATGGACCAAAGACCTTAATATAAACAGGGAAACTCCAAAGACATATGCTAGGACTTTTTGAAAATGACTCCAATAGCTCAGGAAACACTGGTACAAAAGGACAAATGGGACAGCATATAATTGAAAGGCTGCACAGCAAAGGAAACAACTGGCAAGATGGCCAAAGAATCTTTTCCTATGCATATGGCAGAAGATTAATATCTAGAACATATAAGAAACTCAAAACTTCACACACAAGCATGTAGATGTATGAGCGAGTATGTACATGTGCATGCATGCATACACATACACACACACACACCTCCAATCAAAATATGCAAAGTACTCAAATTAGACATTTATTAAAAGATGCCCAGCATGCTAAGCCATCAGGGAAATCCAAATCAGAGCTGCATTAATATTCCATCTTACCCCACCTAAGATGGCTACCAGTATAAATCGTAACTGCTATGATGGATGCAGTGAATAGCCAAGGTTTGGATCAGCTTAGGTGCTTATCATTAGAGTAGTCTTTACTGACGCAGTAGAAAAATGTCTTCCTTCATCATTTGTCTGTAGTAAGGCATAATGCTGCTTTTGTTCAGGAATGCCTCAACATTTTCCTTGATGTTCCCACAGATCAAAGCTATCAGTATAGTATGGTACCCATTCTATGTGCTCAGGCTCACTGCCTGCTCAGTAGCTAAGTTCTGTTAGATACAATGTATATATTTGTGTGGATACATTTACATATGACTTGCATCAAGCTTCTTTAGACATGAACAGAAAAACACAGTAAACTCAAAGTCTACTGAAGAGGCAATGATTCCTTATAAGCCTCTCCCATAAAAAGGAGGCCCCTAATGTGTCCCTAAGTCGCCACCTATCCTTTTCTACATTATATGACATCTTCCACCCTTTTCTTTAGATTCCTTGAGGGGTAGGGGTAAGGGTAAGGGGCTGAGACCTGAGAGAGAGAGAATGCCAGTTTTCTGAGGTTGGTCTAGGACCCTTCAAAGACCTGAAGAATTCCTTGTAGAAGCTTTGTGGATGGACTCCAAGGAATCAAGGAGCTCCCTTAAGTCATGCAGTGTGTGAACACATGGAGACAAAATTCTTGGTAAGAAGAACCAGAATGCTCATTAGATCTTAGTGGAGATCTAACTCTTAATTGACAAAGAACCCCTCATGTGAGATACTACAGTCCACTTCTGGAATTTTCTGTAAGGCTATGCTGAGTCAAGGCAACCATGTCACCATTCTTTTTCTTTCCTCCTAACAGGCCTTAAAAGCTCCATTCCCCAGTGACTCAAATGACCCTATGATATCACCGCAGACCATTCCCTACATGGGGTGGGGAGGGTCAGGACTGCATACAAAGATGGTTGGTTTGGACTTCTTCCAAGTGGTTTAACTATGCAGGTGATAACAGGGCCTCTTCTGTGACTTGTGACCATTTTGCCCCTGAGATAATTTCTTGCCATGCAGCCTTAAGTTCAGCATAGGGCTTTCATTTAATGTTGGCTTGAGCCTGACTACAGAAGGTGAATACGACCTCCCCTTCTAACTCTCTGAGTATCTGTGATCAGTAATTTCCAAGAAATAACTGTGCTTCATTATGGCTGCCATTGGTCCAGAGTGCAGTCTGAATTCGATCTTGCTTTCTAACAATAAAAGGTACCTCAAACTAACAGCCAAATACAGTAGAGTTGCCTGCAGGGTCTCCAGTCAACAACTACTACAGATCACATCAGAAATTACTCCAAACCATTGTATTCTCATTAAATGAAGACAAGACTACCAGCTGTTTCAGGGCAGTAGGGACCATGATGTGATACATGAGACAGTTATACTCACTGTCTGAGTTTCCTGCATGTGTAGACATGTAGAAGAAAGTGTCCAGCAAAGAAAGAAAATTATCAATAGTGATGTTCCTATCATTACCTAGTTTAGCTCTTCTTATGTCTTCACTGTGATCGGCACCTCGAACTTACAAAGTGCGGGTTCTCGTTTATACTCTTCTGTTGGGGATTGGTTCAAATGCTTTGTCTTAATTCCCAAATTACATGGGAATCTACGTGTCCAGACACTGAGTGTCCCTGTCCCCAATCGGTTTTTGATTGATCAGTAAAGAGCCAGTGGCCAATGGCTGAGCAGGAAGACAGAGGCGGGACTTTTATGATTCCAGGGCAAGAAGCACAGAGGAGGAGGATTTCCATGGTGTGTGTGTGTGTGTGTGTGTGTGTGTAGGGGGGCATGGTGTGGGGCATAGGAGGGACCATGCTGTGAAGAACAGGAGGGTGAACCAGCCAAAAGGTCAAATGCATGCAGGCAGCTCACTAAATGGGGTGGCCTTGCTCTTCACCACTCTGGCTGTGGACAGAGTTAATGGAAGAGAGTTCTTCCCGCATAAGCACTTCTGTGGACCGTGTAACCACAGATTACTCATTATGGCCAAAGAAGCCTCAGGCTGGAACTCAAGATTTTCAGCACTGGTGCACATCTTTGCACTTGGTGGATATACGTGTTATCTTCACCTAGATACCCCAAACCAGTCCACCTATTCTCAGTATTCTCTCCCAGTATCCCCTAAGCTATATTCTGTAAAGGACACACAGTAGCCAGGAAGTTTTCTTTCTTGCATATGTAGCCCAGTACTACTAAGCCAAAATTTAACAAGAGGCAACAAGCAAAACTCCCCAAGTTAAATAGGATAGGACACCCTTCAGGCTGTTTTCATTTGAGCCCAGTAATCTTTAATTAGTCTTTAGGGAAATACGTCTCTTACACACTAGCTTATGACAATGACTGTCCTATTTACTTATATTGGAATAAATGGTTCCATGTTAGGGACCAACCCAACCCTGTGTCCAGTCTATCACCAGAATCCTACAACCAGCTTATTAAAAATACAGGATTCCTTATGAACACAATTCCTTATTGACTTCTTACATCCAGTCTCCAGGAACATTTGGTAACATGTACCACTACTTTCAGTATTCCCTTAAAGTGAATCAAAGTGGTATTTCAGTTTTCTTAAAAGTATAAAATCCTTTAGTTCTTGCTGTCTCCGAGGTGGTCGGAAACGTTAAACCACCACCAATTAGCTTTCTGCTTTTGCTTCCAGTGCCACCATGATTCTTCTCTCAATCTCTCTCTCTCTCCCTCCCTCCTTCCCTCCCTTCCTCCCTTCCTGTCCCTCCCTCCCTCACTCCCTCGCTCCCTCCCTTCCTTCCTCTCTCTCTCTCTGGGCCAGGACATGAACCACTCCCCTCCATCTGCCTTAGTAAATGATGGGAGAAAAGTGAAGAGAAACAAGATGTTCACTTTAAATGCAGAGGTTGCTCCCACTGTCCTGCAATGGAGGAGTCTTGAAACCTTGTTACATACAGCAGACTCAGGACCACTCCTGAACCTGACATGCCATAGAGGTGAGGTTGGGAAGGGAGAAAAAGAAGAGGCCTGGAAGAAAAAAAAAGTCTACCCCAGGAAGAGGATAATGAAAGACAGACACACAGTCCCCTTTCACTTTGGAGTTGAAGTTCAGTTCTTAAAACCACTTTGTCCCCAATTAGGAAAATGGCTGGGCTTCCAGTACAAATAAGTATTTCCTAATTGGGTGCTCTTAACAGTGTTGAGAGATGGGGGTGGGGTGGAGACTGAAGACTGCTTTAGGAAAAAGAAAACACAAATACTAATAAAGCCCCTTCATTTTTTAAAAAGTGTTTATTACACTTTTGACAAGAACAGTTATTCTGGTTTAGAGTCTCATGTTACTAGGGGGATGTCCTGAATCAATAGCACTCCAAAGCAGGGCCTCTAATATAAATATAGATGCTACACTGCATTCTGTCATTAATATGTTCATTCAGGCAAGTGCGCCAAGCTGAGCAAAAAGCTGCATTTGACACACTCAGCTTCAGCATGGACAACAATGGCAAATGTGGCTAATTAGGTGGAGGGCTGCCCGTATCTTTTCAATCTCTGTCACTGAGGTCTCACTGTAAGAAGTTCATCTGAAAGACTCCTGCAGTCCTAAGAGAAAAAATATGCCATGAGTTTACCTTTTCTAATGATTTTAACAACAACAGAAAGACAGCTTTATTCCACCCCTCTCACCCCGCACCAGTAAACTATTTTAAAGTAAGTCCAGGATTCCTTCAGCTCCAAAACAGAGCATTTCAGTTATCAGTTGGTTGACACAAAAACCCAAAAGCAGATGGGTGCCCAAGGTGTACACAGGAACAATTAGATTATATCGTTGTTCTCTATTAGGCTTATTATTCAGAAGCATAGAGATTCAAATTGTAAAGTTTCTGTTAGCAAACATTGCTGGGAAACATGTCTGAAAACATTTGCGAGGTGGTTTCTGCTTCATCTTTTGATGCACCCCGCCTTCTAGTTAATATTCTACCATGCGATTCCTGTACTTGCTGTTACATTTTATCCCACAGAACGGAAATCTCAAACACTGTAGTAGACAGAAGGCAGAAGGCAAGACCAGATCTCTATTGCAGCTGAGATTTAAAATCACTGGTCACTGAATCTATCCTTGGGTTGGGTATGTTAGCTGGAAGCCATGGAGAGCTTTCTCGAACTTCTTGCTTAATGCTCTCAATTGCATCCCTGGCCCCTGAGCTCACTTTCCACTGTTGATACATCACTTCACTGAGAATTCGTTTTAATTAAGTGACACTGGCAATGGTCTTGTTTCCCGGAACATGTATGAGAATTCTGCAGTGACAGAGGCAGCTGAGCTTGCATTGAAGAAAATTCATCATGCAAAAGAGAAAGGAGACAAAGGCTCCCTTAGCCACTCAGCTTTGATGTCATGAGCTTCGCCTTCTTAAGACTGCCTTGGAAATAGAGGCGAGATCTCAGTCCCTAAACGAGGAAGAAGAGGAAGGTGATAATAATGCCTAATACTCTCCAAGGATGGTGACACCTTCCATAGCCTCACGACCGAAAAGCCCAAACACTGAAAAAAATCTCAGATGACTACCCAGAGATAATACCATTTCCTGCATCAGCACTAAAGACAGCTACGAAGATGTTTACTTACAAGGTAAAAATGGGGAGGGAGCAGCTGTGGACAGTAGTTAATGTAGAAGCATGAGGATCCAAATGTGGACCCACTAAGGACCCATATAAAAGCCAAGCATGGCAATGTACGCATGTAACTCCAGTGTTGTGGGCCAGCTGGGGTCTAGCAGGTCCTGGGGGCTTGCTGGCCAGCCAGTCTAATCAACATGGCAATGAGAGATCTTAGCTAAGAAAATAAGGTAAAGAGTGATGGAAGGAGATGCCTGGGCTTGATATCTGGCCTCTACAGTAGCACATGCACAAGCCAGGGCACCATAGCTATAGACACACATGTGCACACATACATGCATATACTAATAAACGATGATGATGATGATGATGGTGGTGGTGACGAGGATGGTAAGATGGATATCCATGAATGCAGCAGACTTCTTTATTTACAGTTCATAAACCAAAGGCTGTATCAACTTTTGATTTTCTTATAATGCTACTGTATTTATTGTTTTATACTTTTTTAAAACAAAGTGAGGGAATCCTCATGATGTCTCATTGAAATATCTATTATCTCCAATTCTCTCTCCAAATGAAAGAACCCTGTCCCAACAACCCCTACCGGCTTAGAGACAGAGATCTATTTTAAGTTCCTGCTATTCTTGTGTGGACAGCTGGCAGATTCCACCTGTCTGAAGGCTGTGTCGTCAAAGTATCAAATGCCTTCCAGGCCTCATGACATACTGTCATCTACCATGAATGCTTCTAACGTGAGATGGGCCGCCCGTATGCCCTCAGAAGTTGATCATCTGACTCCATCTATTCCTGAGTCAGGCAGCGGACACTGATTGAATTGATACTTTTCATTCTTCATCAGAAGTGGGGCTAGTACTGGGGACAGCAGATACACACAACTGAGTCAAGGCTCAATCCCTTAGGAGCTGATACATTCAATGAGGCTCTCCTTGTCCTTCTCTAACATTCAGTAACCTCCCTGGGCTACCTCATCATAATGGTGAAATCAGAAGCATGCATGGGTGTAACTTATGAACTTCTATCAGCTTCTAGAAGTTAACCACAGTGCCTATACCCTTTGAGGGATGATATTACTTTGTGTATCAAAGCACTTTTCTCAAAAGCAATGTAGGTTTCCAAAGGCTGGACTCAGCTTTCTTGGTGGCAAGTCCACTCTGGTGCATGGACCTCTGGCTACTGCCATCCATCTCCTAGCGGTGTGTTCAGCAAGAGACCATGAGCGGCAAAGCCGAAAGGCAGGGGAGCTCATTTTGAAAATGCACTCGTATATCCTAATGTCAAGTCTGTCTCCATTCTTCTGGCAATGGTCTAGGACTCACAGTTGCCAGCAGCAGATCTGGCAGACCCGGGGGTATACTATCAGGCAGAGAAATCTGGCCACCTAGGAAGTACAAGTCCATCTTTCAAAGCAAAAATGTTTTCAACCTGTAGGCCACTGCCCCTCAGTGAGCCATAAAATCAACTTAGTGGGCAACAGACAGCAGTCAAAGAGAAACGAACCCAATAGAAATATGAGACCAAACTGCATGGAGTTTGGATAGATATCTCTCATGAAACTAATTTCCATTTTAAACACATATAATGGGGCCCACTCAGCATCCCAGTCAACATCCGGAGTACTGCACTGGGTCACATACAAGTCTTGATATAGGTCAGAATGAGAAAATTTAGCACAGAAAAGCTCTTTGGAAGTGCAGTCCGGCATGGAAGCGGTATGGGTTGTATTCCTATCTGTACTTGTATCAGCTGAAAATGCACATATGGTCAATAAATGTAACTGGGATGCTGAAAGGGAGCATAGCTTTTTAAAAGTCTATAAAAACATTACTGCCCTGGGAGACAGCCCTGCAGTCAGCACATCTGCTGAGGAAGCATGAACACCTGAGCTCAGAGTTCCAGAACCTATGTAAAGAGCCACCATCGTCACGTGTACCTGGAGTCCCCGCACTGAAAGGAGCGTAAACAAGAGGATCTATGGGACTGAATGGCTGCCAACCTAGCTACAGGTTCAGGGATATGGTGGGAAGGGATGGAGTAGGAGTCTTGACATGTATGCAGAGCTATGCACACCTGTAAACACACAAAAACACACGCTGCACACATTTACTCTCATACTACATACCGAGTTTTAAAACAATGAATATGAAACTCATTTTAAACACAATAAAACTTGACCATCTTTTGATTTCTTGTTTATGACACTAATTACCTTTCTGCCTCCTGCTTGCCTCTATGTGTATAATACATCTGCAGAGTCCAGGAGATGGGATCACATTCTCCTGTAACTGTTACAGGTGATTGTAAGCTGCCCAATATGGGGGTTGGGCCCTGAACCCAGGTCCTTTGCAAGAGCTTCAAGTGCTCTTGAACACTGAACTACCTGTCCAGCCCCTGCCTCTGGAACTCTTCTATAGTTGTGAGCTTCTTCCCCTCTGTGTGGATTCTAGTCTTGAAAGGTTTCATCCTTGACTAGAGAGATCAAAGTTGCTGCACTAAGCAAGCATTCAGCTAGGACTGCTGCAGAGTGGCAACCAGTAAGAGAGTCAGGGAGCACGGGGCATTCATACAACTCCGCACTGCCTTGGTGCCTGTGGGATACACTACTAAGAGTTTGACTGACCCAATGACCAAGTCATGATTGTCCCACTTTCAACTGACCTGGCTGTGTACTGAGAGGACAAACCAGATGTGAGACTCTGTAGTATTCTCACTGTCATTTGTAAAGATGAACTTTTAAGGATGACACATTTCAGACACTGAACAGACCACAACTTCATCTCTTGGTGCATGTGTGCAGCTCTGGCATCTCAAACTATTACCTGAAAGATGAACGGAAGGAGGTCCACTCTCCAAAAGCCCCTTTGTAGGGGTCTGATCCCTACTCCCACCCTTACTTGTAATACCCATAAAACTGATTTACTCTTCAATAGGAAAAAAAAAAATCAAGGCAGGAGGATCACAGTCCTCAGCAGGCAAAGAGTCTTTCTGAAACCTGCTTTTCTACTTTTATTTTGACCACTTCCTTTTACTTACAGAACTTGAAAACAGACCTTTTCCTCCATTTCCTTTTAGAATGAATTTAGGCTAGAGAAATAGCTCAGTGGTTAAGAGCAGTGACTGCTCTTCCAGAGGTCCTGAGTTCAATTCCCAGCAACCACATGGTGGCTCACAACCATCTGTCATGGGATCTGATGCCCTCTTCTGGTGTGTCTGAAGACATCAACAGTGTACTCATATACATAACATAAATAATTCTCTTTTTAAAAAAATGAATTTAGGCAAAAAGAGTGTTTCTGTTAAAAAAAAAAAAAAAAAAGCTAATCATTAGCAAAACAGGTGATGCACATAGCCAGAAACGAGCAGTCCGTATACAACTGCCTAAAGTGGAGGGATGACCTGTTCCAGGTTGCTAGTTGGTGAAAAGAGCCAGTAAAGGTGGCTAACTATACCTCTCACCTTTCACCCTTCACCCCTCACCCCTCTTCCCTCAGTCAGTCGTCTTTCCTGGGCTAAGGTGGGTCCTCACTCTCACCCTAGTATACAGATGAAAAGCAGAGTGAATCAGGCTTTTTGTTTGGAATAGCTCTATGGTATAATGGTCAGCTCTCTCAGGTGATGCGGCAGAGCTACTTTTATACCCTTCCGGCATGTACTTCCCACATACACCATGCTAACAGACTTAAAAACAGCTCATTCAGGATGACATGGATGCCTGTCACTGAGGAAGGCTCCATCCGTCCCCTGTCCTCTCCTTCCTTCTTTCTCCTCTTCCTCCTCCTCTCCTTCTCTTTCTCCTCTCCCTCTGTTCCCTTCTCTCTCTCCTTTCACTCCCCCCACCCCACGCAGTCTAGATTGCACTCTGTAGTCCAGGCTGGCACTCCTTTTCCCTCTGCCTTCATTCCCCCCTCTGCCTTCTAAATGCTGGGTGTGGGCCAAGGTGCCTGTCTATACTTCTCTCTCCTTAAATCTCAGTTACATTCTAAAACCAGGGTGCGTTAAAACCAACACCATATTCACATTTCTGAATGCCTTTAGTATTTTAACTGTGGCTAAAACAATAAAACAAACAACCCCCCCCAAAACAAACAACAACAAAAACCAGCAGCAACAACAGAAACAAAAACCAGCAAACACTTAATATGGATTTAACTTTCACACAAACAAAAGGAGAACAGGAAGATACTATTACAATAAAAACAGCAACTTCCGTCCGTCATCTTAGCCGCTCTCTGAGTCAGTATAATGCCTATATATGCTATTAAAGCTTGTAAATCTGAGGCCCTTTGTTTCTCACTTCCGGATGTGTCAGGAAGATCAAGCTTGGCTTCCTCTTCCCCAGAAGAGATCACAGGCAACCAAGACCTCTTGTCAAGACTAAGCTTACCATTATTTTACACAATTCTGTCCATACCAAAGGGTCCCTCGCCATCTCTGGCACAGTTTGAACAGAGCTTACTAAGCATATACGACATTCAGCATCTCAATGCTATCCAGTTCCTCCGGCTCTAAAATACAGGACAAGTCTCACAGGCTACTCATGTGAAGGCCAAAGCAGAGCACTGGGACACAAGTGTGGCAGTGCTACCACAGATTCACATACACGTTCATATAAAGGCACACACTACCCCCCCACCCCCTGCAGTACTGGGGATTGAACCTAGGGCCTTATGCATGCCAGGCAAGAACTCTACCTCTGAACTACGGTCCCAGCCTGACACATCTACTTTTTTTTATAAACTTTTAAATTAGAAGCAATTAAGAAAAACTATATTGGCCCAGACACGGCCTACTTGAAGACTGGCAAATAAATACCGAGGTAAGGTTTGGAGTTTGGTCAAAAGTTCTGGGTGACATTTCTCTGTGACTCTAGCATAGTCTAGAGGGTTTTGTTTGTTTGTTTGTTTTCATCTCTCCTTTGTGGCTCTTGTTTCTCTGTTATAGCTTCACAGAGAAATGGAACACTAACCTCTGCTGATACCAGAGAGCCTATGAGGGCAGGGGACTAGAGACACTGTCAAGTTCAGCGGCTTCAATAGCTACGTTAGTGCTTTAGAATGAACGAGAGAAGGCACACTTCTTACCCACTTCTCAGAAAACCTGTTTCAACAGTGAGGAGATTTAAAGTGCTCACCGGTTTTAGGATTTCCACACAAATACAACAGACTTTCTTTCACTCAGTTCTCTGTCGTCTTTCACTCTGCAAAGGCCAGCAAATCTGGCCCCACTGCCTGGCAGAATCACCTCAGTAAACTCTCTTATGTGTGCGTGCAACGAGTGCTCCACGGATTTCAGAGGAAGGCAGGAAGAATCAGGAACCTAACAGGAATGTCCCTGCAAACTCTGACTTAATCCCATTATCTCCCTTTTCAGCTAGAGCTTCAAACAGGGGAAAGGTAGGTTCCATGTGCCATTTCACGCCCCCTCGGAGTCCTCCCATAAGCCACTGTACCCATTTTGAAACAATCATTCCAAAAGCCTTTTTGTCAAAACAGGTCTTCATATCAGTAAGTATTCCTGTTTCCATTTTTCTCATATTTTTAACATTTCTACACTGGTGAATTATATTACTGCCAAGAGGATATTCATGTTCCTGATGCGCATGTGCAGATGGAGTCCTGAGGCTGGCATCGGGAGTCTTTCTCATCACTCTCTAACTTATTCATTGAAGCAGGGTCTCACAGATGAACCCAGAATCTGCCAATACCAATACAGGCTAGTCTAGTTCATGAGTCATGTATAAAGGGGGGGCCTGTTCTGCTCTGGCACTTTAAAAATAGCTGATATTGAACACTCAACTGCTTTCCTTTATTTTTAGAACACTTAAGTCAGCACATATGTGATGAATTACCATGTTGTTCACACTAAAAAGTAAATTAAGAATTACTTCTGATTGATCAATTATCGTCATTTATATGGCCCGAGGAAGTGACAGCTCTTATGCAATCCAGATTCAGAGGGGTCACTGATTTCAAACACAAAATGTAAAACAAATTAAAACAGTCTATCCACGACTGTAATTTCAGGTTTATGAAATGGTGCCATGAAGCCACCATCAAAGCATTGGCTTGCCGAAAGGCCTCTCCAGCCCGTCTCAAAAACCTACAGGAAAAAAAAAACCTGGCTAGCATTTATTCTGGGGCCCAAATTACAGTCTTCAGACACATGTAGTATTTTCTTTCTTAAAGCAGCCATAGGGGTAAGTAAACTTGTTCATATTTTTTAGAAGGCGCAGTTCAGAAATGATTACAGAAGCTAGTGCAGTCGGTAAAGACGGCAAAGAGTAGAATTCTTCTCTGAAACTCATCTACTCCTGAGTCTATGGCTCTCTGTCATTATCCTCTAAACGACCTTCACGGGATTCTGAGGACACCTGTCCTCCTCTATGCATGTGAACTGAAACCTGTGAGACGGCTCACCTGGAAACACCCCAAAGCTGAGACTCTATGCATCCAGGCCCACCTCCCATCAGGTGGGACCCCACGCTAACCCCACAAAAGAACAAATGAATTTCTGCTCTTATCCCAGCAACTCATAAGTCGTGGCGGTTTCACGAGTCCCAACCAAAGAAAACAATGAATTGTGCATCTCTCTACAGTTTTATAACATTTTTGAGAAACTGATGGTTGGATAGATTGGGCTAATGAATTCAGAAATCAACATGTTTGTAAACATACACTTGCAAGTAGAAACTGTTCTAGAATAAGAACAACCTCCCCCTTTTCTGATTAGTGAAGTGCACATAAATTTTGTCTCACTCAAGTTCCTCTAATAGGAAATCAAAGGATATGCTTAGCATTTTTCCCCCCTAAGGTTGGGATTTTTCCTTCAATGGCTATGAAATCTAAGTCCCTCAGACTCTTGCCTCTCCTAATTCCTTGGAACTGTCAAAGGATACTCTAATACAGGCAAGAGAAAGGAAGTAAGGTGGATAGAAATTAGGAGAATTGAAAAAGTCAGAAAAGCAGCATGGTGTATGGCCATGATGTTCACACTAAAAAGTAAATTAGGAATTACTTTTGATTGATCAATTATCGTCATTTATATGGCCCCAGGAAGTGACAGCTCTTATGCAATCCAGATTCAGATGGGTCACTGATCTCAAACAAGAAATATAAAACAAATTAAAACAGGGGAAAAAGGGGATGGACTGCCCTTGCAAAGTTTAGTCACTATCAAAATAGCCAAAGGAAGGTCAAAGTCAGAGGTCTTCACTGAGCAGGGTGGCACTCAGCCTGGTGGACTGCCTATCCCATCGGCCTATCCCTGGACAGCTCACGGGACTCATTTCCATCAGAGTAACCCTGATGGTGTTTGCTCCCACCCTGGGTGGGTGCTCAGCATGTCCGAGAAAAGTGGCATCATTTCAGCTCAGTGTTGGCAGATGCTATTCTGTTCTAAGTCTTCCTTATCGTAATTCCCATGGACAGCTCTGATGGTCAACATTACCTCTTCACTGTCCAGATCGGACAATCCTGCCCTAACTGCACTCTGCTTAGCTTCAGCTTTCAAAACCATGTCTACCTACCGCTTTTGTCTACCTACCCCCTAGCACTCTGTCTAAATTTTAAATCTGATCATCCTAAACGTGCCCTGCAAATCCAATACCAATGTCTATAGCTCCTTTTCTCTCACAGCACCTTACACAAAAATACACTAAAACTTAATTCAGCGGGCAAAATCACTTGCTACCAAGCCTGATGACCTTAATATTTCCATTCCTGGGACCCATGTGGTGGAAGGAGGGAAATGACTATTCGAAGTTGTCATGTATGTGTCTGATCTTGACACACATACCATGAATTGCATATGCACATAAAAAAATCCACAAATAAATTTAAAAGGCAGTAACACATTTAAAGGCTCAACTTTTTAACGAGCACACATCACTTACTGTTCTTAAAGCCCCCATACTTTAAGATAAATACATAATTACCTTAATAAAGAAAGTGACTGAACATTAAAGGTATTGTATCTGTATTGTCACCAAGGGTTTGTTGTACTGTTTTGCTGTCCATAGGAAATTGGACACAATATTCACTTGAGAAATTTAACGGGATACAACTCACTTCTGATTTATTCTTAGTTTTAAATATGCCTTGGGATCTAGTTAAATCTTAAGATATGAGTATGGGAGAGTGGGTCAGAGCTCCCAGGGAAGCACCACTTGGCCTACACAAGGCAAACTCTGACTAACAGGCACAGGGTGGGAGAGAAGCGGCCAACAGGACACCAGGACTGCAGAGCTTTCATCTGAGGTGGGCCCCCCTCCTTCTCCACAAGCGATGACTGTGTCGTGAGCTTTGACAGGCAAACCTGCAACTGTGTTTTTGGAAGGTCCTGTGCATGTTAGCTGTACTAGTTTTCTCTTCAAAGTAACTGAACTCCTGACAGAAACAGCTTCTGAGAAGAACCACCCATCTGGGTCCACAGTTTGAGAGGGTAGGCGTTCACCACAGTGGGATTCATGGCAGGGGGAGCCTGCGGCTGGACCTCTTCACATCTTAGAAGACCAGAGAGAGGGTCAGGAGGAATGCCAGCAATACAGACAGCGTTCTCCCTTTTCCCGTTTTATTTAGTCCCCCAATCAACCCTGTGGGCCAGTGTCACCTATGTTCAGGGTGTAATCTCTCTTCTTAGCTAAACCTCTCTGGAAGCTCAAATAGACACACTGAGTCTCCTAGGTGACTCCAAATCCAACCATGTTACAATGCAGATGAACCGGGACAGTGGCCAAGTGCTCTCGTCTTCACTTTTACAGGTTTCTGTATTATATGAACAGGAAGACTTCAGAGAATTTAGCACCGCAAAGTATAGTTTCAAGTATTTTAAGTTCCCTACAATCCCCCCCCCACAAATACCTGCAATAGGTATCTGTTTGTTTTTTTTAACTCAGACTTTTTCTCCTTTGCAGAGGTTCTAAGTTTCACAAATGTCTTAAAAATAAATAACTGCTTCAGACCACATGAGCCATTATTTCACCTTTTATGTGTGTTTACATGAAAGGCTGTATACTACAAAGACATTTATCTGAAAGTCTAGTTTGGGAAGCAAAATAGTAAGGCAATAACAACAAGAGTAATAAATACTAAAGTTTAAAAGACTGGCACAAAGAGATCAATGTATCCCCAGAAAGGGTACCATGTGATGTCATCTCTCTAAAGGGCGACTGCAGAAAACAGAGGGAATGTTTAGCTCTGACTGGTCACAGGTTCATCCTGGAAAATGCATCTTTCTAAAACAGTATAGGGCTTTCTTCATAGTCCAACAGCAACAGCATGTTCCTTCTTAAACAGACAGAGGAAAATGGACCAAGGCATGTTTTAGTTAAGTTCTATATTTAGCTTTGGTGTAAATTCTTACAATACATACCAGAATATTAATCTGAAATAATTATCCTCACTTGTTATGGTAGCAAGAATCTTTTGACTTGCACCATCTCCCTGACCAGTTCAGGTTGCACAATGGGTGGTGATCTCATTTTCAAGACAAAAGACACTGAGGCTCAGCATTAAAGATGGAAAGACTGCAGAGAGAGTGGCTGGGCAGAGGCTCAGACCTACACACCCTGATTTAAGTCTTAGGACTCTCTCTGCCCTAATGTACCCTTTTCTGATGCCAAAGAGATCGGTTATATTTGGGAAAGTGTTATAGGAACTTGCTAGGGTTGCTTACTGCTGCAGGGTAGGTGTAAAAGTGGCAGCATGGAGGGGTACGAGGAAGAAAGAGGTGCTGTGCCGGGGCTTCTTTATTTTAGATCTGAACACCAAGCCGTTGAGTACAAAGATATGACAAGGAAGAGAAAATCATCACTTACAAATGGCCACGCAAAGGTTCCGAAGCATAATTTAAGCTAGTCTATGCCGAGACAGAAAACACGACCAAAGCTTTACCCATCATTCTCTTCATATCGCATGGCAGACGTTGCTGAATGGTCACTACACTCATAAACACTCAGTCATGCATGGATTCAGAATTCAACCTACTCATAATCCTGGGAGATGTCACCCTCTGCTAACAGAAGTTAGTGTATGAGAAGCGGTTCCAAGGTTGACTTCTGGGAACAGCTGGAATATTACTAACGGCTGGTCCCTAGACCCTACCTGCTCTGCAGCTGGCAGAGAATCTTCTGAACATAGGTTGGGCTGTATCACATATCTTTCATCAAAATTGAATACATACATAATGTGGTGGTTTGAATAGGAAAGCCCCACCGCCCATAGATTCATGTGTTTGAATGTTTGGCCCATAAGGAGTGGCACTATTAGGAGGTGTGTCACCTTGTTGGAGTAAGTGTGTCATTGTGCAGCTGGGAGTTGAGGTTTCATGTGCTTAAGCTAAGCCTAGTGTTGGTAGTCTCCTTCTGCTGCCTACTGATCAAGATGTAGAACTCTCAGCTCCTTCTCCAGCACCATGTCTGCCTGCATGCCACTACGCTTCCAACCATCACAATAAGGAACTAAACCTGAGAATTGTAAGCCAGCTCCAGTCAAATGATTCCCTTTATAAGAATTGCCTTGCTCATGGTGTCTGTTCACAGCAATAAAACCCTAACTAAGACAGACAGCAAGGGGATTAAAGTTTCCAAGTTGAACAAGTAAGTCCTGCTCATTTTGTTTGTTTGTACATGGGATCTTGCTCTGTACCCCAAGTTGTCCTTCAACTCAGAGTCTGGCTGCTTTAGCCTCCTGAGCTCTGGGATTTCCGACAAGGGCCATCATGCTCAGATAGTTTTGGGGCTGTATGTTTGTGCTTATGGGTATGCAGGCAAATGTTGGTGTGTAGAAAACATACAAGCATATGTGTGGATGGCAGAGCACACACGTGCATATGTGTGGATGGCAGAGCACACATGTGCATATGTGTGGATGCCAGAGGATGACCTCAGGTATTGTTCATTCTTTCTCAGGAGTTGTCTATCTTGTGTTTTGAAGCAGGAGCTCTCATTTGTCTGTTGTTTGTAGATTAGACAAGACAGCCTGCTATGTGAGTTTCAAGAATCCTCCTGTCTCCACTCCCGAGTACTATAATTGTATGTGTCCATCACTACGTGCAGCTTTTTTGGTGGTTTCTAGGGAATGGACATGGGTCTTCGTGTTAGCACAGTACAACAAATACTTTACAGAAGGAGATAACTCTCCTGCCCCAAGTCTCTACTTATTAAAATGACTAACTCACTGAATTTTCTGTGCTCTCTTGTTGAATGTGCTCAGAGATCAGTCACTGTGAGCTGCACAATGTAAATCCATGGCTTTATTTTCAACCTTATACAAAACCAGATTGTCTATGGTTGTGTCTGTTTAGCCATGATGCTTGCTATCTGTTCTTCCATAAGGAACATACAGCTTTCTCACTTCTGAAATGAATAATATAGCTAAGTGTTATGTAGTTTACAGAAATAGTTGTTCTCTAAAATCAAACCAAACCCAAAATGGAAACATTTTAAAGATTTCTTTTTTTCTTCAGAAAGTTTTGATCACTGGTAATGTCTAAACAAATGTGAACGATTTAATTCCAAAGAAAAAGTGCACTGTTCACCATTTCCAAAAGTTCTCACCCCAGAAGTGGAAATCTATACAGAGGAAGAATAAAGCCAAACACATGGACTTGGGCTAAGATTAGACTTACTGACGTCAGCATGGTTTTCAAGACATGAATATGGATGAATGCCGAAGCAGAACCAAGTGAATAGCTGGTGTGTGTGTGTGTGTGTGTGTGTGTGTGTGTGTTTGTACATGCGCAGAGACAGTTTTTCAGAGACTGTCAACTAAGGACAACCGGAAGCAATGAGAACTCCCATCAGCTGAACCTGGTGCTATATTCTTACCATCCTCCCTATATGGGAGGCTAAGGCTGTAAGACTGCAAGTTCAAGACCAGCCTCGGCAACTCAATTATACTCTATCATGAAATAAAATTAAAAGAGGACACTGGGAAAAGCTTCATGATACACTGAGGAGTCTACCAGGACCCAACAGGAGTTCCCAACTCCTGGTCACACAGGCAGCCCTGGTTAAACACAGTGGGTCCCAAAACAAAAAGACATAATGTGGAAAGGGAATTGGTGGGTCTGTGTTTCTTGGTTTCTTGTGCTTTTTGGCTCTTTTTCTATTCATTTTTGTTTTGTTTTCTTCTATTCAAGTTTGTTTGCTTTTATCTTATTTGATTACTTTTCCTCTTTCTGTCTTTTGTTTTTTTTTCCTTTTTTCTTCCTTCTTTTAGATGTCTGTTTTCTAATGAGAGAGAGCAAAAAAGGATGCAGATGTGGGTGGATGGAGAGAGAATAGGACTTGGGGGAGGAAAACCCATAATCAGAATTTATTTAAAAACAAAACAAAATTTAATCTGAAAGGGTAGACTTGAAGCATTCTCACCTCCCCCTAAAGAAGATAATTATGTGAGAAAATATTTTGGTATGGAAGACAAAATTAAAGAATTTTTCTTAGGTCAAGGAAACTCAAGAAATATGAATGAATGAATGAATGAATGAATGAAGTCGATGGCAGGTATGATGGTTAATTCTGTTAACTTGACATTTCCAGAGAAAATTAACTAAGGTGGGAAAGCCCACCCTACACTTGGGTGGTACAGTTTCATTGACTGGGGTCCTGATTGAATTAGAGAGAGAAAGGGAGCTGAGCACGGCATCCACCTCTCTGCTTCCTGTCTGTGGATGCAGTGTGACCTGTCACTATGCCTTCCTCACTGTGATGGTCTGCATCCTCACGTACTAGGCCAAAACAGACCCCCCTTCCACTTCTTGTGCCCTCTATTTTGTCACAATATGAAAAGTAACTCATACCACAGGGGATTTTCTTTTGCTATTACAGGAAGTAGTAATAAAATATGAATCAATTCTGCAGGTGACAGTGCCCTGTCACTGTTAACTTCCTGGTTTAGATAACTAATTTTTTTTTATGTAAGAATTTATTTTAATCCCCCCCCCCCAAAAAAAAGACGGTGATGGAGGCTGCAAGTAGGGAAAGGTGCGTGGTGCCAAGCCTTGTCACCTGAGTTCAATCCCCAAGAAACCCTGCATGGTAAAAGAGAGAAGCACCTCCCACAAGTTGTTCTCTGACATCCACATATGTGCACACATGCAGAACACACTCATAGACACACAAGTGAATATAAAAAAGACTGATACATTTATGAGACTGATGTTCTGTCTACTGCATGGAGGAGGCACACTGTACCCTCATAAACAAAGATAAACAAACGGAGCCAGCAAAGGCTGAAGTAAATGGAGATGTTACTATCTACGAAAAGAATGCACAGACATTTGTGCCTGTGAGCCTGAAGTTACATTAAAATAAAAGGAAAACAAAACAGAACAAAGAGAGTCCTCCAGTCTTCAAGGAAAAGACAAAAAGCAAAAGGACACTCCACCGTGTTGATTCATATGTCCTTCTGCCGCCTTCACTGGTCTCAGAACATTATCTTCCCTACAAAAATACACACTGGTGACCCTTGTGCAGCAAACCAAGAAGCCTGGCTGGGAGGGAAGACCCTGCTTGGCTTTCTAGGGAACCTGATTAGCAAGTACAGCACAGCCAGACAGACAATGGCAGAGGAGGAGTGGCTCACACCAGACCCTCTGGGGCTCCACAGAGATCCTGACTGCTCTCAGATCTCCAAGTCAGAGTGCTTTGCAGACAAGTGTGTGTTTATGAATTGTGAGAATGGAGGGTGCGATGGCTCTTTCTCTACACCCACAGAATCACATTTGCTGGCTTGAACAAAGAAGCTATTTCAACCACACAATTGCTATGGGCTTTTTTTTTTTAATAGATATTTTCTTTATTTACATTTCAAATGTTTTCTCCTTTCCAGGTCTCCCCTTCAGAAACCCCGTATCTCAGCCCCTTTTCCCCCTGCCTCTATGAGGGTGCTCCACCACCCTCCCACCCACTCCTGTCTTCTTGCCCTGGCATTCCCCTACACTGGGACATTGAACACCCTTAGGCCCAAGAGCCTCTCCTCTTACTGATGTCCAACTAGGCCATCCTCTGCCACATATTCGGCCTGAATATGAGTCCCTCCATGTACTCTTTGGTTTGGTCCAGTGTCTTGGAACTCCAGGGGGTCTGGCTGGTTGACACTGTTGCTGCCCCCACGGGGCTGCAAACCTTTCCAGCTTCTTCAGTCCCTTCTCCAACTCCTCCGTTGGAGACCCCACACTCAGTCCAATGGTTGGCTGCATGCTCTAGGCTTTTAATCACCACCTGATGCCAAGTCCTAACCAAGAGAAGATTGAGCTCAGTCCTCCAATTCCTAAAGCTTCAAGATATAACTCATTATCTATTTGTCTATGTATCTGTCTATCTATATACATATATAGATATAGGTATCTATATATGAGAGAGATAGATACACACATATGCAAAAGAGGGAGAGGGAGAGGGAGGGGGGAGAGTGCATAGTACAAGTTTCAAAGTGAGCTTGCCAGGCTGTTTCTAGGCTTGCTTACATTTTTTTTTTCTCAGTGGACACTCAGCCAAAGGAGGTGTTCAGAGAGCTTGCCAAACACACTACATGATAAGGAACTGGAGCCACAGAGAGGTGGCTCAGTGTTGGCTGGACTACAGAAAGATGGCTTGTTCCCTGCCTGGCACACGCCTGAGGATTTTTGAGGCTAATATTGCTTTTACTTGTTTTTTCAACTTTTGTTCTTTCCTGTTATTACATCAGACTTGGGTAGGATCTGATTAAGTCTAAACTCCAGATCACAGAGATGTGTCCTGCTTGTGAAGATCCTGTTCCCATCAGTTAGCTCCGGCTTCGGGCACTACGGAGATTGTTATAATGTCCTCGATAATAAGAGCACTGTTCCTTTGAGCAGCTTGGGGGTTTTAAGGTATGAAAGTCTTTACCAGACAACGCAAAACAAATAAACAAACAAGCCGAAAACTTCTCGGATGCACAAAGCGAAGTTAGGGTTTCGTGAGAGGACTGTAAGATATACAGAGAGATGTACTTTAGTTTCCTAATAAGAATGAGCTTATATGAAATCCAAGGAAGAGTCAAGAGCAGAAGGCGGCCCAGAAGGTTTGGAGGTGGAGGGGTAGGAAGGACAAAATGAGGTTCAGAAGCCAACACTGAACTTGGGGAGCTTGCTGTGCCTCTGGAGCAGATGTAGGGGAGGATGCAATCTACACACACAGACCCAGGCCGACAGAGGACACACACTGCTAGCACATAGCAAATGCTCCTGCACATAAGCTGGGAAGACACTTAATGCAAGGGGCCCAACTGTCCCAGCTCCTGCTTCCTGACCAGGCCTTGGCAGCACAAGAACAGGGATCCCATCAGGACTGTCCCTCAGGCAGCCTGGGAAGAAAGGGATCCTGGCGGCTCCATTCCTGAGCAAAGGACTGTAACCCTTTCAACACCACAAAAGGTTGCCTCAAGGATGGCAGTTCTCATAGTAATGGTAAACAATGCCCTGACAGGCTGCTGCTGGCCCAGCACACTGCATCTACATGAAAGCATGGCTTCTGACGGCATCACTGCATCTTCTAAAGTTGCTGTAACCAGATGCTCATGGAGCAAACTCATATGGTACAGCCTCACCCGGCAGAATGGATGAGGTTGCATCTCTCTCTGGATTTAATATCAGCAGCCTCCTGAAAGAACTAAAGTTCCCACACTGGGGCTCTGCTAAGCTTGCTCACTGCCTTGAACATGAGGTGATTTGGGGTAGGAAAACAGGAAACCTAAGTCTTCCCATGACGCCCACACACGCACACACACAGAATCAGATTTGTGCCCCCTGTTAATAAACCCCAACACAGATGAGGTGAACCAGAGAGCCTATATGAAGTCATGAGAATCACTGTATTGTGTCAGAAGAGATTAGAACCCAATGGAGAAGGGCACGCTTAGTTGGTTGTGATTATGCATATAGAGGCTCTCTATCGGGATCTCCCTTTCTGCCTCAATAGTGGGGCGTGATTAATATTTTACATACTGTCCAAAGGGGGAGTGTGACTTACCAGAAACTGTACTGAACATTTCAAACACAGATCATCGTCTGCCAAGAGAAAATCCTGCCCAGCTGGAGATTTCTCATTTGCAAAACTTAAGAGCGATGAAATTCCGTGACTTGGAGAAACTGGCTGTCCCACCGATGCCTTGGCAACACAGGCTGTACTTATCTTTTTGAACAACAGTCTCAGAAAATGTACTCGCTTTCAAAAACTATGGTAATACAAGTGAGCTCTCAGGGAAGGGGCTGCTGCCCAAGCAAGTGGCTGTTTGAGAAAATCTATTAATCTAGGCTGGAAAGTCCAAAGCATGAGGTTTAACTCCAAGCTCAGATCTCATCTGAAGGTCAAAGGCAGTGTATCAATATTAATAGCATCCTTAAGTCAGAAATCAAGTATCTTAATAAGTAACCACAGGGCTCTTATTCCCAGTCTTAACTCAGGTACTCTGTTTACCCAGGAAGATTTAACTCTGTAGTCCTCAGAGGACATACAATTATCCTGAGCAAAACTAGAGTGTGCACTATTCAATTGGTTCACATAAAACTGAAACATTGAAAATTCTGTTCTCTATCTTCTTGACACTTCATGCCCCCAAGAAGGTGCCCACGAGTAACATAAACTTCACTTATGGCTTAACATAAAAATGCCCAGGAGATACATATGCTGAACAAAGATGTCTGGGGCAGCAGACTGCATAGGTATTTGTGATGTTTTTTCTGTCTTTCTGTTCAGTGAGTATGGCAACGGCCATGGCCGTGGATGAGCTTTCTCTGGCACCGAGCAGGTCACCCTGGAACCTCATAGTTCCTTTTTTTCTCTAGAAGGGGATGAAACCATTGAGTTCCCAGAAAATACTCGTTAAAGGGGAAATCTGAACGGTCCGAAACAGCAAGGTCTTTCAAGCTTTGCAACAAAAACCCATCCATACGAGGAGGCCAGAAGCCATCAGCCCCCTTTCTGCATCCTAGAACTGTACCTAATCTGTCACTCAAATGCCGAAGCGCTGTTTGGTGCTGTGGAGGGAATCCATCAGGGTCAATCTACAAACCTGCCACACAGTAACTGAAAAAAACGAATCCATGCGTGCTGATGGGAGAGGATCTTACCACCAACTTTGACCTGCGTGTCTCCAGGCAATCAAATTGTACAATGGACCTCAGGCTAACAGCCAGGAGGCCAGCATGAAAAGGCACAAACAATGCCTGTGTAGAAGCTTTGCTATGAGCTGTGTGAGCGCTAAGGAAAGGAGAGCAACCCTTTCTGAGGCTGACACACTCATGCCCAATTTGAGTCCCAATTTGCCCAACAGGGGGCTGATTGTCTGTTTCTAACTAGCATACAAACCCTCAGATGGTTGTTTTGCACAGAGCTGGAAACGAGGCATAGCAGACAGATGCAGGTCTCCATGGGATGAGCCAAACTGCGAACATGCCATCGCCCCCTCTCCCCAATCCAGTCTCTCCTTGCTGAACAACAACTTCACACCAAGGCAATCAACACCCGATCTGGTTACCCACCACCCGGCAGTATACTGCTGCCCACCCATCCCCACATGAGGCGCCCCTAACCCCAGCCCCCTAAGCAGCCCCCTGCGCGCCAGGCAAAGGTGGATGGCAGGCAGCCTATTCAGACACCAGCCAGTGTTCACATACCTCAATAATCCTGTCATGAATTTGCAGGCCTCCTTCCTTGGCTGCTGGCCCGCTGTCAACTATTTTGGATACAAAGATTCCTTCACTGGAGGATCCATCTTGATTGTCCTTTGGGTTAAAAAAAAACAAAAAACAAAAAAACAAAACAAAACAAAAAAACAGGCGTGAATGCTAGGCATGGAAGTTGGCATGAAAAAACAAAAAAACGCAAAACTTTGCACTCTGCAACCTCAGCTTGTCAAAAGTAGCATTAAGCAGGGGAGGTGGGGGGGGGAGAAGGGAGGGAGGGATGCTGTTTGTTTCCTCTAATTTCTGTTTTAAACTGAAACTGGCTCATATACATTGTAAAAATATTCCAAACCGGAGACAAAGAGCACAGGATGGGTGCTATCTTTGAGCAGCCATCCTCTCTGCTCTGTAAGACTTCTATTTCAGCATGTGCAAGCTGTCCGAAATATCTTAGCAATCACCTTGCTCAGCACATAAGCAGGATCACACTGAGCCCACTCTCACACCCCCGGCTGCATTTTCTTCTTTTTTGTTTCCATTTATTTCCCTTTTCCCTTCTTCCCCACTTTCCATCCTGGCACCTTCTCCTTTCTCTCTGCACCCTCCTCTTTCCATCCTCCTTCTCCTCCCTCCATCCTTTAATCCCTTCCTTTCTTTTCTCCCCTTCCTCCCCCTTTCTCCCTCCCCTTCTCTCCCTCCCTCCATGTTTTCTTCTCTGCTATGGGTGCAGCTAAGCCACACTTCCCACACTGCCCTATTTTTCCTGAGACTGAATGGAACACCAGCTTAGGAAGCGTGGGCAGAGGCCGAAGCTCTTGCCATCCGTCAAGGGGGTGGGATAACTTCTGATTTATCATTCTGAAACATCTTCACTCACAGATACCTAAGGTGGAATCCTTAGCAATTTACATGACTGGCTCAAATCTGAGTAAGGGACAAATACTGTTGAACGGCCCTCCAGAGACCAACCTGAGATTTCACTAGACACTTCCTTCATAGAGAATTGCTACAGGGGTCACTAGGTAATAATCTAATCATGAAAAGAGGTATTTACAAATAAAGACAAATAGGTCAGCTGATTTCTCCAAGTCCCTCCTTTCCCTAATTAGAAAAGGGTCCAATTGCTCATTCTCATTCTCGCCCCAGCTTGTCCACAAACTTCTGTCTACACAGCACTAAGACGAGTCTTCTCCAAGTGTTTTAGAAAGTTCTAGCGATTAACAGATGGGTTTTTAAATAATTACATGGCACAAGCATGTGCTGTTTCCAAACAAAAGCATCTGATAATATACTCAATCTTACCCAAAAGGCCAATAAAGCAAGATGCCTTGAGAAGGAAGCAGAGGGTACCCCATAGAACTCCGAACCAGCGGCATGTTAAACTCTATCCCACAATGCCACAAGACCTATTTTAATAATGCTCTCCCTGCAAGTATATAAAAATACTATGGCCAAAAATAACTATGAAAACATAACATTTTCTTCTTCAAACAGTAAAGAGAGAAGAGACAGGAGGGGGAACTATTCTAAAGAATGATAACCAAGGCTGAGAAGACACATTCTACAGCCTTCTCTCTCTCCCTATTTCTTTCTCTCCCTATTTCTCTTCCTATTTCTCTCTCTCTCTGTCTCTCTCTCTCTTTCTCTCTCTCCTCTACTCTCTCTCCTTTACTCTTACTCTTCATCTTTGTTTCTGTCTGTCTGTCTGTCTGTCTGTCTGTCTGTCTGTCTTTCCCTCTCTCTGTCTATCTGTCATACTCTACCTACTCTTGGGTCTCTTTCTTTTTATATATGCCAGAACAAAGAAACAAAAACCCAGGCTAACATGAGGATTAAGCATTTATCCACTGTCTATCCCCACGTCATATGCAGGTCTCTAAATTCCATCTGAGTTCCATCAATGCTTTCTTAGAAGTCAGGTCAACACTGCCATGGGTGCTGCATGAGGTTAGCTCTCGTCACTGGCCATCACTACCTACCATCTCTGCACTCTGCTCACACAAACCCTTCACCAGCTAAGAAACTACAAGCATCCTTTCCTCTTAGCAGCCTCATTTATGACTGATACCCAATCCGGCTTCCTACAAGAGCATCACAATGCCAGCGCAAAGATGCATGAGGGTTTCTGTTTCCCGAGGACTTGAGAGGCAGCAGGCACGTGTGTTACTCAGTCGTCACGGCAGCCACAGCAGTAAGGACTGCTGTCATCTACTCCACAGGAGGAAAGCCTGAATTTAGAAAAGCTACATGATGTGAAAGGCACATTGCTAAAAAGCACCATGTCTTAGTTTCCCAGAGGATCTTCAAAGACAATCCTTTTTTCCAATAAGAAAACTCACAAACAGGGTCCAACGTATCAGTCTACATTCTGATTAAGGTAAGCAAAGAGTCTCACTGGACAGCAAAAGACTTATAAGCAAATTGGACTTCCCATAGAGGACATGCTGATACATCTCATAAAAGGAAAATGACATATCTGTGTTCAGTCATTGCATTTTGTGGCCAGAGAAGAGATGCAGGGTGAGTTTTGGTTTGCTTTGCAAAATACTACACTGTGCCTAAAAAATTATTATAAAGGGATGCAAGGAAGTTCAAGAAAAAAATCTAAGAGGAACAAGCAACACCCAACACCAGAATTCGATATAAAACAGTGATAATGGGTGAGGCCAGGATGCAGAAACTACAAAAAGGAGGCTGTGGTCATAGGTCAGCTAGTAAAGCATTTGCCCTACAAGGATAAGATCCTGAATTCAATACCCCAGAATGCCTGAGAATACACAGGCACAAACACACACACACACACACACACACACACACACATACACAGAGAGAGAGAGAGAGACAGAGAGAGACAGAGACAGAGACAGAGACAGAGACTGAGACAGACAGAGACAGACAGACAGACACGCACATTCATACATATGCATGCACACAGACACATACAGACACCCACGAACACACTTGTGCAAGCAAGCAAGACATGGCAGTTCTAAATTGCAATCCCAGTGCTCCCTGGGGTTTGCTGGCCAACAAGCCTAATCTACTTGGTAAGCTCCAGGCCAGTGAGATGCTGTCTCAAAAGAAACAATGTGATGTTCTTCTCTTCAGCAACACAAATACTAAAGTCAGAACTATACAGATTCAGAGATTACCAAGTCCTCTACACAATGATGACAGGTAAGTTCATATTTCTTAAATTACATGTGAGGATATAATTAGATACTTTGTTACTAGTGTTTATACATCTAAACATTAAGTAGAACAGACTGTTTAAAGAAGTGATGCTGGGGGGGGGGGGGGGGGGGGCGGTGGCAAAGGCTTTAATCTCAGCCCTTGGAAGGCAGAGGCAGGTGGATCTCGGTGAGTTTGAGGCCAGCCTGGTCTACATAGAGTTCCAGGACAGAGAGGGTTACACAGACAGACCCTGTCTCAAAACAATACAAGACAGACAACAAAACAAACAACAACAAAACAAACAAACAAATAAACTACCCACACAAAGAATAAGAAGAGTGATTAAGTGACTAGTTATTAATTTATAATTTACAGACAATATCCTTTTGAAGTTAATAAAAACCATGCAGCTGATGCTTGAGGAGCAGTTGGGGTGGCCCTCTGGCTATAATGCAGAGGTGTACATATGTGAGCACACACACACACACACACACACATACACTCACACACACACACATGCACACAGACACACACACAGACACACACACACACAGACACAGACACACACACACACACATACACTCACACACACACACACACGCACACAGACACACACACGCACACACACACACACACACGCACTCACACACACGCACACACACGCACACACAGACACACAGACACACACACACAGACACACACACACAGACACACACACACGCACACACACA
>NW_022196903.1:95141508-95141859 GCF_008632895.1 Mastomys coucha
ACACACACACAGACACACACACACACAGACACACACACATGCACACACACAGACACACACACACACACGCACACACAGACACACACACACTCACAGACACAGACACACACACACGCACACAGACACGCACACACACAGACACACACATGCACACAGACACACACACAGACACACACACACACAGACACAGACACACACACAGACACTCACACACACACACACGCACACAGACACACACACGCACACACACACACACACGCACTCACACACACGCACACAGACACACACACAGACACACAGACACACACACACAGACACACACACACAGACACACACACACGCACACACACA
>NW_022196903.1:95142137-95165815 GCF_008632895.1 Mastomys coucha
AGACACACACACACAGACACACACACACACAGACACACACACATGCACACACACAGACACACACACACGCACACACAGACACACACAGACACTCACAGACACAGACACACACACACGCACACAGACACGCACACACACAGACACACACACACAGACACACATACACAGACACACACACACACGGACACACACACAGACACACACACACGCACACACACACAGACACACACACAGCTGCACACATATGAATACATGCACACAGAAAGCACAAAAGTGAAAGAAAGCCAGTTGAAGCTCGTTCCCGACAGACAGATTTTTCCCCTTGGGTGTCTGCCTTCTGTCTTAGTCTGCCCGGCTCCTTTTCTAACATACTCCAAGTCTGACCTATTAATCAAGGTTAACTAATGTATCATAGGATTTGTTTTATTGTCTTGAGTCAAAGAAAAACAAGAAGGGTTGCTTTTATTCCAAGAGTACCCAGATATAAAATATACTTGCCCAAGGCTTAAATGACAGGATACTCCTGACCAGCTACTGCTTCGTAGGGGACATGAGAATTGATAAATAAGTGATGGGGTTTGCCTGACAGCATTGTACAGAGACTCATGCAATGATAGTCCTGACGTCAGAGGCCCTGGGCTAGGCTATTTCACTTTCCAACCAAGCATCTCATAGGAATTCCTTGGGAAGAGATGTTAACCATTTATACTCCTTTCAGTGTCCGGGCCTGATAATGTGTATGCCTGGATGCTTAGTTCTGGTTCTACTAAAACTCACTCTGTATACTAGGCTGGCCCCAAACTCAGAGATCCACCTGCCTCTGCCTCTTAGTGCTGGGATTAAAGACCCGTGCCTGCACCTGGCATTCAGCTCAGCTTTTTCCTGTCTACTCAAAGACTTGCCAGCCACTCCTACCCCAGTGAAGTGCAGAATACATTTTAGAGTTTGATAATGCTTTTTCTGCTAATTGGAAAACTTGTAATCAACACTACAGGAAACGCATCAATGTGAAACCGAACTTCCTTCTGGTTTCTGCTATTTGGTATGTATAGTTTATATTTGTGTGAATCTGTATGTAAAAAGTGCTCAAGCCCGTGTGTGTGTGTGTGTGTGTGTGTGTGTGTGTGTGCTCGTGAGTGCGAGAGCGCGTATGTGTGTCATACTTGTGTCAGGTCTCTTTATCAGGTGGGTCCTGGAGACCAAAGCCAGGTCATCAGGCACAGTAGCAAACACTTCTACCCACTGGGTTAACTCACCAGCAGCTCCAAAACTCATTTGTTCCTTGAGACCAAGTCTCTTACTGAAGCTGAGCTTGCCATTCGAGCTAAACTAGCCTGGGCAGATAGTACCTGGCATCCTCCTGTCTCTGCCCACCATCCAGCCTTAAGGCTTCGACCCTAGTGGCTTTACATGTGGATGCTACGGATTAAACTCCATTCCTCATGCATGCACAGCAAGCATTTACCCACTAAGCCATCTACTCAGTCCCCATACAGATTGTTAGTTCGAGACCAAATCAATAGAGAACTTTTTAAAAGGCTACAAAATTAAGTTGGGCTTGTATTAAATCAACTTTTTAAAAGTAAAAGAAGTGGAAACACATACACACACACACACACACACACACACACACACACACTTTGAAAAACAGAAACCAACTTCTCAGGGAGGATGAAAAGCCCTTCGCCCCTCCTGGGGTGTGGCTGCCAAACAGCCGCCTGGATGAAGCATAATGGCCTTCTCAGCGGTCACCGCCCATACAAGTGCCTCTCCACACCAAGGTTTTGCAAACACCGGGCTTTGATGTGGTTCCACCTAGGGCAGAGACAAGGTCTTCCTAGTTCAGGCTCTGCCTGCTGCAGGAGTTTCTGAAACATCTAGTAAGAGGACTGGATCGAGGTTTGCAGAGGTTGTTTAAATCTGATGACAGAAGGTGGCAGAGGAGGGAGCATCATCACCAATGCGATCAAAGGGAGGAGGGGTGCAGCACCAGTCCAGAGGAGATGGCTGCTGCTTTAGACCCAGTGTGTTTTAGATGGCCTCAGATGTACCTCAACTGCTAAGCTGCTAGATTTGTCATTTCTCTCTTGCAATGACTGTAAAAGCCTCATGCCATTTTTAAGAAATACATTCAGATTCAGCACACCCTTGTGTCGACTCTGTCTGTCGTTCGCGGACTTGTTGCCCACCTGACCAGAACTCTCATCCCGCGGAAAACAGGGTCCCTGCAACGAACCTGGTCTGTGGCACATTTATTCTCTGCGCTGAGGAGTTTGCACGCTCTCTCCTCGGTTTGTGCACGCCGACCAAGGGCTCTAGCACTGAGCAATGCCCCTCTCCACCCCTGTTACAAATATGTCTTTTAAAAAGTTGGCACAGATCCCTCTTTGTTGTTAGCTGAGGTCAAATGCTTACAGACTGAGGCCTGCCTGTCTCCCTCTCCCGTCCCAAAGCTGGGGCTTCAAGGGACTAGTTCAGACTAATAATGCAGAGGCGCCCAGCCTGGGATCATCATCAACTGCAGGAGGGAATTCAGAAAAGCTCCAGCCTCAGAAGTGTTTCTCCAGTTTGGTAAGATTTCTGCAAGGATGATGGGAATCTGTGAGCTCATTCCTCTGGTTTAGTAAAGTGGGAAGGGCTACTGCCCCCACCCAGCATTTAAAATGTTGTCCCAGACAGATGACGTTCATCATTTTATCTACTACATATCGTTTCTGACAAAGCTGTCAGTTTTTAAAAACAAAACTTTGTTTTTGAAACTGTGGTTTTGGCTAAAAGCTCCAGGAATTCCACCATAAATCTCCCGTCACTCCCCTTGAGTGAAAACACGGTGCAGCAAGTCACTGCCCACACTATTTCAGAGTCCAGACCCAGCACTGACTGCATCCCGTTTTGATCACGTCTCTGCACATCATCCCTCATTTGATTACGTCTAGCTGCCCCGAATCCTACCCCTGCCTTAGGGGACCCCTAGGTCCTGTAAGCACTGCCAAATCCACTGTTTTCTATCTCAGTGATCTTCAAATACTTAAAAAAAAATGTGTGTGTGTGTGTGTGTGTGTGTGTGTGTGTGTGTGTGTGGGTGTGTAGACAAAACACAGTTTATGAACCTGGGGACAGGGGTGCATACGTAGAAAACCAACACTCAGGAAGCTGAGGCAAGAAAACCAAATGTTCTGGGCTAGGGTGGATTCATAGGAAGAGCCTGTCTCTAAACTAAACGTTCCTTTAATTAGCAGAGTCCTATCTGTTTTCAGAACTCAGTCCAGTGGTCCTTCTCTAAGATGCCTTCTCCTTCAGAGCATCTCTAGTGGCATGGTCCTCTCCTACTCCATCAGTCTCTCCATGAAAATGTGAGCTCCAGGAGGGTGGGTGGGATATTCTCCATCTCTGCAGGGTTGGCCCCTTCTCCTACTTCAGGATTCAACAGGCCATCTCTTCTAGGCTTTCCTGAACGCCACCATTAATGATGCTCTTTCCACCCATTTTTTTCAGTCTATGGTTAACACGTAGACTTGTTTTGTGCCTGACAACCTCAATCCCCACCCAGCAATCTTTCCCTGACGACAGGGTCCCAATCTCTTCCGTCTCTACTCTACCTATCCGTCTCTAGCAAATAACAGTGCTCAGTGTGTATTTGCTGGATGAGCAGATATTGTTTTCTTGAACTATTTTTAGTTGGTAAACAAGGTCTAGCACATAGTCAGTGCTTGAACAGAGGAAGAGACGGCAGACACTCAGCTGATTCTCCCTAAATGCTCAGAGTCTGAAGAGCGGCCCTCACCATCCCCAGAACTCTTCCTCACGACATTTTCCTCAAAGCTAAGCTAGCAGACAGGAACTTGACCTCTTCCATATAGGAGAGGGGCCACCGAGGGATAAGATGGCCAAAGAGCTGACCCGGGAAGAAAAGAGGAAGGGACTGAAGCTTGTCCATGAGTAATGCCAAGGTGGCCAAGCATAGTTCAAGGGGTCATTTCCACATGGGGAGCCCACAATCTAGCTCAGTTGGGAGGTAACTGGTCATTGATGTCTAGCTATATCCACATCACACAACTTCATTCAGCCCTCCTGCTACACAATCACTGAGGCAAACCTAAAGGTCAAGAGTTTGAAAGAGAGGTATGAGGCCAATGTTGTAAAGCAAGAGTAAGAAATGTCAGTCACATAATACTGATCAATGTGAACAGCCCTGCATGTAAAAACAACAGCAGAATGAAGCTAGTGACCATCCAGTCCTTATCCTCCACCTCTCTTCCAACCTCCACAGAGGAAAAACCAAACCAGACCAAACCAAACCAAATCAAAGCACGTTTTAGCAATTAACATACCACACAGGGTCGGCCGCCAATGATATTGAATCCCAGGGAGCCAGAGTCCCGATGCAGGACAAGAGTCAAGCTTTTGGTCTCTTCGCCCTGCAAGACAACAAATTAGTTAAAAATGTTGATTTGCAAACAGGAAATCGAGGGTAGCATTTTCTTCTTATACAAGGAGACTCATGACTATGGAGCTAATTGCTTTATAAATTCTTATCTCTTGAGAAGTTTGGCTGAGGAAACTCTTAAAACCCAATCTGAAATTCCACCCTGCCTTTAGGATCTTGCAGACATGCCTGGGATGACCACAGAAGAATGTCTGGAGGCGTCCAGACAGGCCCCCCAATCATTCATTATCGATGACTCCTAAGTCTACAGATACAGCCTTCTTTGGGCCTGCTGGACTCTGGCTGTCTAGACTGCCACTCTCTGTTTCTCTATACATCTCAAGGACGGCATTCATGTCACATCATGAGAGGGTCAAATGGCAAGACTCTCAGAAGTGTGAGCACATGCAATGGACTGTCAATAGTTTTCTCTGTCTGGGAGACACAGTGTGTGTGTGTGTGTGTGTGTGTGTGTGTGTGTGTGTTTGTAAGCATCTGTCAGACACAAAATCTGGAGTGAAAACAGAAAACCCTGAACGGTGCGTCAGAGGGGAACGGCTCATTTCCATAGTCACTACTGACTGATATGTAGGAAATGTAGAACCCCTTAACACAAGACATACTGGGGAGAGCTGGAAGCCATGACAACCTCAAATCTAACAAGCTGAAGTCACCTAGGGACAGGTCACACAGGCAGCCAAAAGGGACAGAGATGCCAGGCACCTCAGCTAACACTCTTAAATGGTAGAACAGTCAAAATAGAGTCATCTTGCATGCAAACTGTTACTTCTTGTTCTGTGACATACACATTAAGTTCGCTAACAGAGCTGTAAATATTTTTCTAGTGAGACAGTTTGCTGCTTTCTGTGTTGGACACTGAAAATCCACCCAGACAGACTGGAAGTCCATCTCTTACTGTGCTCTCTTAGGAGGGTGAAAAGTTAGAAATACATGGTACTTTGAACAAGTTATCGTACATGGCTTACATGCCTGGCTTTCATAACAATCAATGATGGAAACTGTACAGTTACACACTAATCCAAGGCAGATGGATTGTGCTCTGACAATCTCAAATGGTGTACAAAAAAGAATGCATGATCAAATGAACCCAAAGTTTATTTTCAAATCTACTGTGTGAGAATCATGAAGATAGATGGAGGGAGGGGGGCACCAAGGGAGGGGAATTAGGAAGAGAAGGGAAGAGAGGGAAGGAAAGGGTAGGAGAGAGGAAGAGAAAGAGGGAGAGGAGGAGAAGAGTAAAAAAAAAAAGTTATTATGCTCCATTTCCAATGGCAATAGCTAATATTTTCAGTTTTTGCTATATGGCGAAAGTTATACTACAAAGTGAACTGCTTTCTTGCATTTACTAATCCACACAGTTTTATAAAGTGATGCTATTCCCAGCCTTCAAATATAGGTGAAAGACTGTGCCACAGATATTACCTGTCAATGAGCTGATACTAGGTTGAGCTTGTGTTCAGACGAACAACCTCTGATCCTCTCTCCATCGTCCACACCGCTTTGTTTCAATACAGCGTATAGAAGGTAACTCTATATGCAAAACTTCTACCCTGCCCCTCGTGCTTCCACTGCTAACATTTCAGGAAAGGGGTTCACTGTAGGAAGGTTTGCCCAGGAAACAGAAACAGAACAAAATCCTGAAGTGGCCCAGGAATGCTATCCGAGGTGCTCAAGAGGCCTTGGGTATCTTTTGAAGGGTTAAGAAAGCCATCCCCAACACCATATTCCTCAGCTCAGCAGCAGCCTGCAAAGAACTTTCCCCGACAATCAAGTTGGCCTATACTTCCTTGCCTGAGGCAATCAATGAGAAAACAGGAGGATGCTTCACAACCACCTTGTACTAGTCTGGTGCCCAGACTGGATTCAGATGGCGGTATATCACCTCGGGCTGAGTCACAGCAGTAAGCTAATGTGTAGAAGAGTCATGAGGGATGGGATGCTGAGCTGGCTAAGAGGAAGGTCAGCAGGAACAGAATTCTTTCATTTCTCCACCCCACTACCAAACGCCATGCTCTGTTCTCTTCCCCTGGGCTTCATCCCCCATTTCCTCTCCTACTGTGCTCTCCAACAACCTTCACTTGCTCAGTTTTGCAGGTGAACTATGAATTATGGTTTTCACCATCATATCCCATACAAACATCAGACTTGGAAACATCATCTCTGAAAAACTGTGTAATCTGTTCCTGGGCTCAAAATACTTCAGAAAAGAGTCGTAGAAATGGTTTCCATTCAATTACATTTCACTAGCTAAAGAGAGTTATGCAGGGATGTGTGCAAGAGCTCTGACCATGCTGCCCTCCTGACCCTTCATACTTTGGTACAGTGGTGTCTTCCACTTAAGGGAATATTTAAGCAGTACTGGATCATTTGGGGCTTTATCACAAGCCATGCTATGCAATTTTCTCCAAAATTCAGGGTAGGGGGATCAGACATGGGGAAGGGTCCAACTTTATGTGAACAGCTGATTAAGGGGCACATCTGTCTCTCAACACAGGAGCACAGGGACCATTACACACAGGCTCAAGGTTAAACAGAAAGAAAGTGGGAGCCTGGAGACTAGAACTGAAGTCTGTGAAACTCCAGCACCCATGCTCTCTGTGGGATGATTGTAACATTTGCTCCATGTCCTAATCCGTCTGCACCAGCTATGTCAATCTGCCAGCTGAGGGCTCCATACATCCCAGGAGAGCTACGATGCAGTCCCACAAAAAGTGCATAGTACAATGTCATATAGTAATATCAAAAGGTTGGGCACCCTTGGATGATATGATAAGGCAGCCTTTAAAGTCTAACAAGCATAACGGATTTTATAACAGTAACAGATAACAGTAACGGTGAAGATTGAAAATGTTTTTCAAAGCTTGGTAAATCCTGAAAGTACCATGCCCCTGACAGCAACAGCACCTTAGGTAAGATCTTCCACTCACAAGTCATGACTTGAGGTCATCTTCCTGATCCACAGACAGGGATTAATAGCTTCTTCTCATGCCATGGGTACCATGGTAACGGAGGATACAGGCAATACCTCACAAGGATCCACGTAAGCCCAAGTATACTGGCCCATCGTAAGTGCTCAAGACATAAGCAAGGCTGAATGCTGAGATGGACCTTGCTCAACACTGACGCTGGGATGTTTGTCAACCCGTCAGTCACTATTCCCCCAAATCCAATCAGTGGAGAATAGCTTAGTCAATAGTAAGGTAAGCTTGAAGAACTGGCACTGAAAATAAAAGACATTTTAAAAATAAACAAAAAGGAAGATACTAGCCCATGTTGCGTCTCTCCCCCCCACCCCCACCCCTTTTTTTCCCCCAAGACTGCAAAAGTAACTCTAGAAAACCAATGGAAAAACTATCAGGTCGACACACTTCACACCGGAGAGGGCACGTTGTGAGGAGAAAAATCAAGGCAGGCAGCTCAAGACTCTGAGCCAAGCACAGCCTAGACTGGCAGACAACAAGGTGGGCTGTGGGCCAGCAGAACGGTAATGGGACACAGGACATGGCCAGGCAGAGGGGGAGGAGCAAAGCAGATGGAAAGCAGATGCCACTCGCACCAGCGCAAACCCAAGAAACTGTGAGCTTGACTCTGAGTGGTGGAGGCAAACGGGAGATGGGGAGCAGAGTCCTTAGGGAGGGATGGCCGCACACTCTGGCTGGCACCAAGGCCCTCCAGATCCCGGGGGCTTAAGGCTGAGAAGAAAGCAAGAGAAGGAAGACAGCAGGAAGTGGAAGTCAGGAGAGCCTTCCCCCGAGCTTTGCTTTCAGTGTCCAGACTCTGTAACAGTTCTCATGTCTCTTCCCTAGGACCCAGTAGACAGAGGAATACGCCGCTGGGTGGAAAAGAAAAGCAAGTAATTATGGACCCCACTGACATCATTATTTCTTGTAGCTGGGCAGACAGATCTAATACACTACTGTCAAGCTACTGCCATTCTAGAACTCCAGCCAAGGAGATAGCTGGGCCCTTAGTGTGATGTCGGTCTCCTTGGGGTAGCCTTATATCTTTAGAGTAGAGAAAGGACGCAGATTAACCTTAGAGAAGGGCCTATGGCTGTACTCAAACAAGAGCATGAAACCTTCAGAGGCCCCAGGCCAGCAGGCCACAACAAGAAATAGAAGCCTACTTCCCAGTACCATGAATATGACTTTGTTTAAAATTCCTCTTCCCTCCTCCTATATGGACCTACTGGATCATCTGAAATCTCAGCTGCTTCACACTCCACAGCCAGCTATTTAAGAATTTGGAGCAGGAGGGCGGGGGAGGAAACTTCAGGGTGGAAGTCACATATTCCATGTACTGCCACAAACCTCTTAATGAAATTTTTCCCCCTCAAGGACTTTTTCACTTAAAGGCGGGCCACATACACGAGTGGTCCCATGGGATGCTATGCCCTGGCGTCAGCCTAGTATAACCAGACTTTATCATGTTCTCATGTGCCAGAACTGCCTAACGCCTTTCTCTCTTTATCTCGTTAAGTGATGTGTTGCTCCACTTTGATTGTCTGGGAGACACTCTTGTGAGGGCTGCTCTTTCAGCACTGAAGAGTGTGACCTGCCCTCTAGGGACAAAGTCCCTGTGCATTTCAGTCCTACTCTGTCACTTTTCTCTGGCTTCAGAAGCTGGGACTGAGGCTAGCACTGATCAGCATGGCTCTTTCAGCATCCATCTCTGCCACTATCACTATGAACTCTTTCAAACACTCCTTTTTGAAAGTGAGGGCTGCTCCTGGCTCAGTGCAGTTTGTGGTCTCCTGGAACAGGGCAAGCTGAACTAGAAAGCTGCCAAGTGGGTACAAGGGAAATGGAACTGACTGCTCCTGACTGACCGACCACTAGGGTGTCTGGGGTGGCAGGACACCTCTCAGCTTCATATTAGCGAAGTTCCTTGAGGCTCACACAGCTGGGAAACAGGCCTGTCTGTTGACTAGTGACATGAAAGTGCTGTATATTTGGCTGTCGCCAAGCAAAGAATGTGCAGACTGGGGGTTGGAGGGACCGGGAGACAGAGCCATCTGCCAGAGGTTCTGTAAGGAAGGACTGGGGATGTCTTCACTCCCTACACTTGAAGCCTTTTGTTCTCTTTGTAGTTCAGCCTTTGCCATTCTCAATGAAGGAGCATAGACTAAGCCCTCCTTGTAATTCAAATTCCAGTTGAAATAAAGGGTTCCTGGAGAAAGAACAGAAGGGGACACTGTTTGAGCCTAAGGCAGAGGCGGGTGATGAAGATGATACAAGTTAAATACAAGTTTCAGTTGGATGAGACAGCCATGGGAGCAAGAGCAGGATATGTGACTTACCAGGACAGTTTAGAGAGAATGGAGAGAGATGAAGGGCTCAGGAAGACAGGTACATGGGACCAAAGGACAGCTTTTGTGGGGCTTTTAGCTCTGCTGAATCACACATACACATCTGCAAGCCAAACAATACGTAACAGAGACAAAGAGTTCTCACTTCTGCTCTACTCAAAAGTTTGCCACATTATCTAAACAAACTGCAGAATCCCCAAGCGTTTGATTTTGTATTTCCACAAGCTGAGCTCCAAATTCATATCTCTAATTTTTGCCATTGACTCATTTGCTTTCCTTGAGACTGTTCATAAGCAAATGATTCATGGAAATAACCAAACACGACGCAAACACCACTGCCTTCAGAACCTCAAGTGCGACATCCTCGATGGGTCCGCCAAGGGTGTGTGATGCTGTGAACATTGGTGTGTGCCCTCAAGATTCAGACACTGGGAGGTTGGGAAATGGCTCAGTCAATAAAGTGCTTGCCTTGCAAACAAAAAGACTGTCCCAAGAGGTGGTGGCACACATGCATAATCCCAGGACTGAGGGTGTGGAGACTGGTGGATCCCTGGGGCCCTCTGGCCAGCCAACCTAGCACACATACCAAGTTCTACACCACTCAAGACTCTGTCTCAAAAACTAAGGTGGGTATCACCTAAGGAATAACACTGAATGTTGCTGTCTGCCCTACAGAGTCCCCCCTCGCCCCCCCTGGCAATACACATGTATGTATATGCACACACAACATTTGCATTTAACAATTTTATTGAAATCATACATCTTAAGGGTAATAATAATAGTGGAAGAAGGGAGGCATGCTGAAATGTATTTAGGAATCAGTGCCTTCAAAATAGGCCCCAAAGGGTCTCTAACCTCTTCTATAATGGCATAGGGGAAAACAAACAAACAAACAAACCAAAAAGATCAAAATGTTGTCTGTGAACCAAAGCTGCTTCAGGCCTTTACCCAACACTAAAAGTGCTATGTTTGTCTTTGGGCTTCTCAGACTCCAGAGCTTGAGAAACCAATTCCTATTGTTTACAAGATGCCCGATTTATGGCGTGTTTGTTACGGCAATGCAAATGGACTAAAACAGGTTGGATAAGAGTTTGTGAAATTTTGTTTTTAGCATGCTCTCATTATGTAGCACAGGACAAGCCTTGAATGTGATCCTCCTGCTGTAGCCCCCTGACTACCATGGTAAGAAATTTAAAAATTTTAAACATCCAAAGACCCACCCCAAAGTATTTTCTTTGCCAGATTACAGAGAGCAAAGTCTACTTCACTTAGCAGCTGTAAAACCATTATTTTATTGTTTATAGGAACTGGAAGTTCCCCTCAGAGTGCCTGAACATCAGGGAGAAGACACATGTGGTCGTTCAGGCCATAGTGTCTAAAATCTGATAGCCAGCTCTACTCTGGGTACTTTGCATCCAACCTGGCCCCTCAACCTGATGGGACTTTGTCCTTCTCTTCGTGTTCCTGAAGCGGCGCTATGGGCACCTGAAAAATAGCTTCTAGCAAACAGGGTGAACTGTCTGTCAAGGACTCATCTGGCACATGCATCCCCAGTTCCCATGGCTGTGGTTGCTGTAGGCCACACTCAAACCAAGGTTATATACTGCCTCTGCCCTGTTACACATCGGCAATTACACATATGGCATGGATGAGAAAGATGGCCACCCAAGCCCATCTGGTAGTTATTTTCTTTACAAGAGTAATCATTGCCTTATACCAATCCCTTTCTTATTGGAACTAGATTATTAGGGCACCATTACTGGGGCCAAGGGGAGAAGGGTAACCTGACAGACACAAAGCTTGGATAGGCAAGTAATAAGAGTTAGGGTGATTTCAACTCATAAGTAGATGTCTGACTTCTCCCTTAAGCTAAAGACGTTCAGTTTTGCCTTTGTACCAATCAAAGTCCACCACACTACCTGACACTCTAGATACAAGGATTTAGGGAACTGAACAACAGAATATATTTGGAAAAATTTTATCTACTTCCCACCCTGAGCCCCTCTTAAAATAACTTGGATAAAAATGAAAGAAATGAGGTGGTACAATTGCCTCCTGTATACTATCATTTTGTTAGTTTTTTTGTTTTGTTTTGTTTTGTTTGTTTGTTTTTTATCCTCTTTGCCTGAGTGTCTCTGCTAGCCAAGCTGTGGTCTGTACTCCCCATGCATTGCATAGGATCTATGAACATGGCAATTTCTGCAAGGAGAGGAAATCCATGTATTGGAAGGCAAGAAAACCAGCAGAAGGAGCCAGGGAACACAGTGGTCAAGTTACTCAACTGTCTGGGCTCTGACCCTGTCTACAGTAGGGAGTGACCAGGTCTCCCTGAGGATGAACTAGAGACTCCATCCACACTCCAAACCAACACAGAGCTAGGCACACATGATGACAATCCTTCTGAAGCCTGTGGGAAACTACAGAGGAGTACTTTGCAGCATGATAAACTAGTCGTTTTTTAATTTTTTAAAATTTTAGTTAAAATATAATTACATATTTTCCCCTTCCCTTCTTCCATCCAACCCCTCCCATGCTCCCCTTCTCCTTTTCAAACATGTGACCTCTTTTTCTGTGACTATTATTGATGTGTGTCTGTGTGTGTGTACGTGCATGAATATGTAAATATGTAAATGCAACCTGATGGTGTCTGTTTAGGATGGCTTGTATGTATATGATTTCAGGAGTGACTAGTTGGTATTGGATAAAGTAGTCTTATTTTGATGAAAGTGTATGAGACTGAGGTCAGGAAACACTATGTTTAAAGCTAGCTTTGCCCTTACCATCTCATTTCTTGCTTTAACCAAACTGGTTTAGAATGTTTCTGGTTCTTTTGTTTGTTTGTTTGGTTTGGTTTGGTTTTTTGGTGGGGGTGATATTTTTGATTTTTGCTTAGTTGTTGTTTTTCTTTCTGTTCTGTATGTGCCTATGTGTTTACCTGTTTCTCTGTGTGTCCACACAGACTCAAGCATCTGTTCATGTATGTGCAGGCCAGAAGTCAAGGGCTGCTGTCTTCTTCAGTTGCTCTTCACCACATGTATATATGTATGTATGTATGTATGTATGCACGAACACACGCACACGCGCGCGCGTTCATGTACACACACACACACACACACACACACACACACACACACACGTCTATATATTTCGAGACAGGTCTCTCATTTAATCGGGACCTCATCAGTTCAGCTAGGCTGGCTGGCAAGCAGGCAACAGGAATTCTCTGGTCTCTGCCTGTCCTGCTGGTATTATAGGTGTGTACTGCAGAGCTCATGTGTTACCTGAGTGCTGGGGATTCAAATTCAGGTCCTCAGCACTTACATAGCGAGCTATCTCCCCAGTCCCTGGCTTTTATAAACATTTTATCACCTCTCCATAAAAAACAGAAAGCCGGCTGGAGAATTCTATGTAACAGGAGTGGTGTCTCAAGACGCTTCATGGCACCCTCCCGTGTCAGCACCAGTGAAACCTGCTGGAGACTTTTAAGCATTCTGGTTCCAGTCCAGTGAGAACTACGGGACACACCGATCCTCACTTATCGACTACACACCCAGAGAGGTGTGCATCACCTCTGAACACTACAAGAACCACTCATACATTAATTTCAGGAGAATTCCCAACCCCAACAGTTATACACACTGACTCCAGCATAGCTAATATATCTGTAAACCAAATCTTCCCCTTCTCTATAAATCACCGAAACAGAATACAGCTGTCAGCCCACAGCTCTTTCAGCTGAAAGAAGCTGTTTTGTTAAACACACTAAGGAACAGCTATTTGCTAACACTTGTATGAAACAAAGAACACCCAAGGGCAAACACGGAATAGATTCATTTCAAAGCCTTCACACATCTGGAATACTTTCTTGACACAATTATTTGTTAAATTAACTTATCTCCAGTTCTAAATGGCCAAAAACAGTTTCGGGGATTTGAAGCTTTTATACCACTTGATCCAGGTGGATCTTATAGAAGAAAAACAATGAAAACCTGGAAACAATTTGAGGTATGGATGACATAGGGAAACGTATTGTTTGTAACCCAAGTCCGTTCTTCATGAGCAACCTGCATGGTTCTGATGGCTGACAAGAGTGGCCATCAAGGACGTAGGCGACTCATGGGGAGGACTCTAGCAAGGAGGAGACAGTCCTCCACCAGACAGGCCCTTCTAATTAGAGAGTTATAACTAGCATAAATTCCACGAACAAGGGAGAGGCTTAGGATGGCAGATATCATCCATAAGACCCGAGAAGCCTGGTTTCTGGGTGTAGTGATGCTGGATCAAAATGGAAAGGAGAGGAAGCCAGCTATTAAGGAATAAACCTAAGTGTGGACAGAAAGTCCCAGGGCAAGTGGAGAGAAGTAGAGAAGGAGCAAGTGCCATGAAGAAGCATGAGTGAAACCACCATTTCAGATAGAGAAAAAAAAGCAGATGCAAAGGCCCATGGCTAGTTAAGTTGGGAGCCTGGAGGCTTAGCTACAAAGCTCTCAGAACTCAATGAAGTCAAGACAAGAGAAAGGAGAACACCACCAGGTGGGTGTAGTTGGATGCAGTTTGTTCAACTGTTCGCCTCCTCCTGCCCAAGGCAAAGAAGATAGAATAGAGTGAGATGTGATTGACACTTGTAAGAAGTTATTGCTAGTGATAGGTAAAGACTGATGTGAAATGAAAGGGTACAGGGAGGAACGGCTGGTCCAGGCAGGAGATGATGCTGGGATGGCGGTGGTTGAAAGAAAGGCCAGTCTTGTTCCTCATTATGGAGTGGCTGCAGGTAGATCTGATTATCACAGCCCAGGGACTGCTGCTCCTCACGGTGTGCTGATGTTAGGGTAAGGTGCTACCCAGGACACACCCTAGAAAGTAACACAGACCCAACAGGAGCCAGTGCAAATGTTGGCTGTGCTGAGGTTGAGAATCTCTGACTGAGACAGAAGATTGTCTGAATGACCTAAGAGAAGAGTAAATAGGTGGTGCAAGACAGGTTTAAGAGGTAAACCAGGATTCCATGACTGACTGGACGCAGGGGGTCAAAGGGCACAGGGATGAGCTTTAAGTGTCTCAATGGATGCTGAAGTTTTACCAAGAGCTTCCACCTTGCCAGAGAGCAAAACTAAACGTGCTCTAGAATGCCTCTGCTCTTACAAACATAAAGGTAGATCAGGGTTGGAAACTGAGGGTGGAAACAAGCCTCTTTAACTGAAATATGGCACCCATGCCAGGCCTTCTACCAAATCAGAGGTATCTTCCTAGTCCACTGCTGTAGATGTCTGTCAGTTTTAGACACTATCCCTGATCTTAAAATGTTTAGACAATGATTTGAAGGGTAGGAGTTAATTCAGCTGTTGAAGACTTCCCTGGCATTTCTTCTTCTTCTTCTTCTTCTTCTTCTTCTTCTTCTTCTTCTTCTTCTTCTTCTTCTTCTTCTTCTTCTTCTCCTTCTCCTTCTCCTTCTCCTTCTCCTTCTCCTCCTTCTCCTCCTCCTCCTCCTCCTCCTCTTCCTCCTCCTCCTCCTTCTTCTTCTTCTTCTTCTTTTAGTTAGAATGGTCAAACTTTAATAAGCAAGTCTAGGAAATACTATTCTCCATTACGTAGGTAAAAATTAAGGAGTCTCACAATAATTCATGTTAGGAAAGTTATGATGTAGTAAGAACTCTTACATACTCTAGTGGGTATATGAAACTTAAAGTATTCTAAACATATTTTGCTGTTGTAAAATTTAGTATTTATTTAATTTATTTTCCATTAGACTACTTCTTTTTATTAGATATTTTTTTAATTTACATGTCATACGATACCTCCTTTCCCAGTTTCCCCTCCAAAAAAGGAAAAAAAATGAAAAAAATAAAAACCCCTGTTCCCTCCCCCCTCCCCCTGTTCACCACCCCACCCTCTCCTGCTTACTGGCACTGGCATTCCCTTACACTGGGGCATAGAACCTTCACAGGGCCAAGAGCTTCTCCTCCCATTGATGACCAACTAGGCCAACCTCTGCTATACATATGCTGCTGGAGCCATGAGTCCCCCCATGTGTACTCTTTGGTTGGTGGTTTAATCCCTGGGAGCTCTGAGGGTACTAGGTAGTTCATATTGTTCTTCCTAAGGGGCTGCAACTCCTTCAGCTCTTTGGGTCCTTTCTCTAGCTCCTTCATTGCTTCCCTGGCATTTCTAAGGCTCTGGACTCCATCACCAACACTGCACAGAGGAAAAAATTCATAAAGTAGAATTGGGGATATAGCTCAGTGGTAGCATACTTGCTTAGCACGTACAAGAGCTCTAGGTTCCTGAGACTGGCTAACGGGAGAGACTGTGGAAATGGGTTTTGCCACATTCTCCAAAGATTCCTAGCACACTGAGGTCTGAAAAAAGCTACAATAGCACTTCAACCGGAGCAAGCCACAGGGTCCAATCCAGCCAAATCCGATGTGCTTGGGTGTTGTCAAAAACTAAATCAAGACAATATGAAGAACGTCAGATCATTTATGAAGCAAGTTTTATTATATGCTTCAGTTTATATCTGAGAAACAAACAATGGGTTTTTAGAAAAATATGAAATAAAAGTTTTGTATCTGAGAGTTTCCAGGCAACTTAAATCCTTCTGCCTTTGGAAAAGAATAAACAGAACCGGGGAGGGACAGAAAGTTGGCCCAATGAAATACACAAGTCCTTAAACAGCTCCTAATGGGAGGAGTTACAGCTGACTACAGGAAGGGCTGACCCTCTCAGCAAAGGCCAAGGAGGGTTACCTTGGGAACAAGAGGGGCAAGCTTCCTTAAGACCTCATCTGAGGCTGACTAAGGGTTAAAGCCTGAGAAGCCATCAAGGGCAGCTTTTGGACCAGGACATCCTTGACTGTCGCAAGTCTGGCACAAAGGCCCATGTAGGTCCTAAGCAGGGCTCCACCTTCAGGATGAACTTTCTCTGTCTCTCAAAATCATCATCTTGTTCCTGAACTTAACACCCCCGATTCTCTGCCCTATTTACCCAACAGAGCTCGAAAACACATCCACAATTTTTATTTAAGCATCATATTTTTGATTCTAAAAGAGAGTTTACTCAAACATCCCAGAAAGAAAATACAAAGGCAAGAAGAAATAATAAACTATCTCAACAGTGAATGATGTATGAGCTCAGAAGGAGTGAATGGCTTATTTATAAATAAGCGTCACTCCTAAGACGACACAGGAAGCCCAGACGACAGCATAAACAAGAGACACTTGGGAAAGCCTTTGCCCCAAACCTGGCGCCTGATTGAAAAGCAAGCTCAACCCTCTGTTTGGGTGAGCTGCAAGCTCACACCAGTCTCTTGTGCGCCTGTGCGGTCCTCTGTGAGCCTCAGAGCTGTAAATATTTGCCCTTCGACCAGAGCTGGCCAGCTGTGGAGACTGCAGCTGACAGACAGGCCAGGGGCCAGAAAGGGGGTGAAGGGTAGAAACTTGCAGGCCGGGAATGCAGGCATGGAAGAAGGAGCAAGGGAGGGGAAGTGGGGAGAACAGAGCAGACACAGGTCTCTGGAGGCCCCCTTGGGCAAATATGCTCCCCTTTCTGCCAGGCCATCTGGAGCAGCAGCCAGAGTGGCAGCAGCAGGGTCCACGCCCCTTGCCAGGCAGCAGAAGCATCCAGCTGTTGAAAATGTGGCACGCTTAGTTGCAGGCAAACCAGTGGTTTTCAAGTGAAGGAATGCAGGTCCGTAGAGGACACTTGACAATATCTGGAGACATTTTGGATTGTTGGAATTTGGAATAAAGTCTACTGGCATCATGTGAGTTGAAGCCAGGAGGAGTATTGCTCAATGTGCTACATAGTATCTGACAGCAGAGACTCCCAGTAACAAAGCCTCACCAAACCCCCAAACGTCAACACATGCCTAGATTGAGCCAAAGTCTAGTAAAAACCCATCTTCTGTGGGTGGCAGAACCTAAATCCATGCTTTTCTTCTGAGCCGCACTGTTGGGATTTGGACAGGTCAGTTCCCTCATCTATAAGGGTTAGATGAAGTGGAAAGAACCCCCCCCCCCCACACACACACACTGTTGGTAGCCCTTAATAAATATAGAGTAACAGGTACCAGTGGTTAAACTGAGACATGACACAACTGTGGTTAAGAACAGGGCCGGGAAATGCTGTGACCCTTTAATACAGTTCCTTATGTTGGAACTGTTTCTGGGCAGTAACACAAAATTACTTTATTGCTACTTCATAACTATCATTTTGTTACTGTTACAAACTGTGAATATCTGATGTGCAGGGTATCTAATATGAGACCAAAACCCACAGGTTGAAAGACACTGTGCTAGAGAGACAAGTGTGGTCAAAACCCACCTCTGAACCTTTAAAGCTCTGACCTAAGCATACGCTTGTCCCTCCAGGAACTGCAGTTTCTCCATGTACAAAATGGTAAGCATTGTACCTATATTTTTTATGAGAGAGAGATAGGGGAGGGGAACAGAGGGAGAGAGAGGGAGGGGAGAAGAGAGGGAGGGGGAGGAGAGAGATGGAGGGGGAGGAGAGAGGGGGGAGAGGGATAGAGGGAGTGGGAAGAGAAGAGGAGAGGAGAAAGAAGAGAGAGAAGAAAAATGACTGAGAAGCACTGAAGCTGGTAAGCCTCATGAGTGGAGGCTGACATAATCCCCCTGATTGATGAGCAGGGTAGGGGAATGGTATAGGAGTGGTTTAAGGTAATTGCAGGTACTCTCAGTCGGGCACTGTGCCAGACTGTTTTCTACATCCTCACCTTGATGGAAACAACATCACTTTACACTAGAGGTAAACCGAGGCACCTCTAAGCCACAAGTCACTCAGCTGGTTACCAAAAGGCGGAGATGTTTTCATTCCAGGAGACTACCACTTAATTATTACTTTCCAGTTATTGGAGTAAGTGGGTCATTGGGTTCTTTCTCGATTGCCCAAACAAGTACTCCTACGGTGCGGTGCCTGGCTGTGTTTTCCTGCTGTATGTCGTTAGGAACCATAGTTTCCAACTTAAGAGGGGTTAAGCTACTTGCTTTAGGTCAGCCAGTGAGTTGGCAGGAAAGTACAAGTTTGAATCCAGGCTTTACACGGGGGAGGGGGGGGGAGTGGGTGGGTGGGGGGATTCTCTCCTGGCATCCCCTTCAAGCTGCACCTTAACGGCTCTGCAGCCACCCTTTGGATCACAGCAGAACCATGATTCCAGGTCACCCCAGGCAGTGTCACATCCACAAGGACCATGGCTCTGATCTTAAGCCAAGATGAGCAGCTTCCGGGATCTCAGGCTGGTGTTCTGGGCAAAGCTTCTCAACATCTCCGTGACTCAGGAGCTACGTTCTTGGTTCCTACCCTACACTTGGTTGTGGTTGTGGGTTCCCTTAAGTGTTCCTAGACACACTCCGCCGCCCCCACCTACCCCCCCCCCCCACGCCAAACTGCTGTAGCTTCAATTTGCCCTATATGCCCTGCCTTTGGGGACCATACTTTCTCAGTTGGGATTAGTTCAGTAACCCGCACAGAGTGATGCAGCTGGCAAGCACTGCTAACAAGAGGAGGCCAAAGATGCACTCAGGAAGACCATGGCATCCCTATACTATTCAAAGGACCTTGGTGGGACTCTGGGCCAGCTAAAGAGGGAGGAGAGAGGGAGAGAGGGAAAGGGAGATGCAAAGACACACTCAGAGAGAGAGAGAGAGAGAGAGAGAGAGAGAGAGAGAGAGAGAGAGAGAGAGAGAGAGAGAGAGAGAGAGAGAGAGAGAGAGAGAGAGAGAGAGAGAGAGAGAGAGAGAGAGACAGACAGACAGACAGACAGACAGACAGACAGACAGACAGACAGACAGAGACAGAGACAGAGACAGAGTCAAGAGACAGATTGCCTACCTTGCCGCCTGGCGGCGCGGCCACGCAGCGGCTGAGCGAGTCGAGGCGTGCGCTGTACTCGGTGAACTTCTTCTGGTAGCGCAGCGCGGTCATCTGCAGTTCGAGCTGCGCGGCGGCCAGCTGCGCCACCAGCGACTTCTCTCGCTTGCCGGCCCGCAGCGCCTCCTTCTTGAGCGCCTTGTGCAGCGCGCCCAGGCGGGCCTGCAGCGCGCTGTTGTGCGCCCGCAGAGCCCGCGCGCAGCAGTGGCCGCCCGCCCGCTGCTCGCCGTGCGTCAGCGGCAGCCCGCAGCCCTCCTGGCAGCGCCCCACGGGCCGCGCGTCGCACGCGTCGCGCATGTGGGCCTCCACGTCGCGTCGCAGCAGCAGCTGGCCGCAGCCCGCGTGGCGGCAGCGCGCGGGCGCGAAGTCGCAGCGCTCCAGGTGCTCGGGCAAGTCCTGCAACTTGACCACCCGGCCGCAGCCCCGCGCTGCGTGCGCGCACTTGATGTCCAACTTGAGGATGAGACGCTTGAGCGGCAGGACGTGGTTGAGCTCCTTGGCCGAGAGGCGACCGCGACAACGCGAGGGGCAGCTGCCCTCCTGCACCACCCAGGGCAGCACGCAGCCGGCGCAGAAGACGTGGCCGCACGGGGTGGTCAGCGGGTCCTCCAGGACCTTGTGGCACAAGGCGCACTTCAGATCAGGGTCCACGTCGCCGTCGAAGCGGTCCAACTCGAAACCCATGGTGGCGGCCGGGGCCCGGTGTCGCCGCCGGGCGACCGGCCGCCCCCTCCCTCCCTCTTTGCGAGGCGGCCCAGACACGCCGGCTACGCCGCCCGCTCTCTAACTAGCTCTCCCAGGACTGAGCCTAATTGCTCCAGACTTCCTCGGAAAATGCCCGAGGAACAGGACTCCTCCGGCCGTATTGGCTCGAGCGCGAGCGCACTCACATCCTGCCTCTGGGGCCTCGCGACCTTCCTTTTGCCAAAGGGAGGGGGGACCTCCCAGGCAGAAGAGGCTGAGGTGACCACAAAGCAAGAAGATCTGCCAGAGACCGGAGATGGGCCCCCTTTTAGGGGTCTCCTCTCCGCCGCCTTGGAGGATTCTCTAAAAGACAAAGTACGCCAGCAGAGAGCATCTCCCTCAGTTTGGAGCTGCGTCTGTGGCTCTCGCCCACAGAAGTTTCCTTCCACATCAGTACTTTTCATTCCCCACCTCCTTTCTCCTGTGTCTGCCTTTTAGAGAGAAAAATATCTAAGGCGTTGCTATGTCTGCATTTACGGTCGTTATTTATTTATTTCACTCCGGGGAAAGTTACAGAGGCTGCCGGACGCTCTGGCTGAAACTTTGGTCGCAACCAGAAGATCTGCAAACTGCAGTGTTTAGCAGCTAGAGGTTTCTAGGACCAGAAGGCAAATTTGCAGAAATTAGATCTCCCCTCTAGCTGTCTGGGTGTCACAGGCTAGAGTGGTTAGCTGGGTCCTCTTCTTAAGTCTCTATAAAGAGGGCACTACAGTACCTCAAGCGTTTTGCTCAGTTTCTAAACTGGTCCCTTTAAAATCCAGCGCTACAATGTGAGAGCGCACTTTAGCTCCACTTGAAAACTATTGCCCCCGATTACTGGAGCCCTGACTCTGGCGGTTGAAGAGCTGGAGGAGCTTGAAACTTCAAGTCCTTGTAGCAACGCCTACCTCAGCCAACTGGCCAACTACATCCCTTCAACTTGTTTTTGTTGTTGTTTTGTTTTCCTTAAGTGCATTTATTTATTTATTTATGTGTTATTTTATCTCCATCTTCTCATTGGAGCAGTTCAAAGAATCGCTGCAGACAGGCTCTTTTGAGAATTTTGTGTCTTTTCAGATTGTGAGCCAGTGGTCCACATGGAGCCTGAGTGTCCACATTAAAAGAACCTACCAGCCATGGAGAAGCTGCTGGTCTATAGACACCTTGGATTTTAACTTGATGGAAAAATCCTTCCCATCCGGAGCTCTGGACCTTTCTCTTCTACTCCAGAGCAGCTTTTCAAACATAGTAGCAAGCCTGGCGTTGTGTTGAAATCCCACTTTTGGGATTCCAGTCTAAGTGGAAAGTTCACAAAGTTACCCATGCCTTTGGTAGTTTTTGTTTTGGTTTTACTACCTCCCAAGGCTGTAGACATTCCTAAGAAACACGCAGTCAGTCCGACAGGCAGTCCTAGTGAGGGTAAAGTCAAGTTCTGGAATTCTCATTCAGAATCTGCTGCCAGATTCTCGGAAGAATCTGGAAATGGAGAGCTAAGAATTTTGTGTCTGGTATGGACCCAAGAAAATGGGATTACAGCATTCATTTTGTCTAATTACTTTTTCTTCTGTCCTTTACAGGGCTGCCGAAGACCCATGACCTTCACCATTGAACTGCTTCATTGGAGGGAAAGAGTTGCCTTGATGTCTATGAGGATTAGTGTTCGGAATTGACCTCTGCAAAACTATGGCTAGCCAGATTGTTCAGTGCATGATTGAGGTCCCCCAATGGTGTTCTTTAATCCTTACCAGTGGCATTTGGTGTCTAGTCGTGATGCTTTTGTTTCATTGCCTTTAATCAATTAATGCATTTCGTTTTTTAGGATTCCAAGTAATGTGAAATATTCATGACCTTTGTTCAGATAAGCTCCAGCAGGGAAAATCTTCCATTGGTGCATTTATTAAGCTACTCCTGGGTTCTCACATAAGGGTAAGCCGCAGTTTCTTTCAACCAAGGTGTGTGGGCTTGTCAGTTTCATAGACAAGCTAGTGTCAACAAGGTGATAATCTTCAAACCAAACTGGTTTTGAGGAACACGGGGAAAACTCCACAATACACCATAAATGGGAAATTAGCACTTACTTGAGATGTACACTTCACTTCAGAGCTGACTCTCTACCCATTTGTGGCCCCTGATGACAGATTGGGGTGGGTGGGGCACGGTGAGGGCAGGCTATAAAGAAAGAGACAGAGCTGAGACCACAGAGATGCTGTCCCCTATTGTCATTTTGCCCCTTCAGGCAACGGCATAGTCTTCAGAAAGCCACTCCTCATTAGTTAACTTTAGTATTAAAATTCTTGGATGTCAGCAAAAAACAAGCCAGATAAACCTCCTGGAATGTGAGAGCGAGGGGAGGGGCAAGCATGTTGTTCTATCACTGGACTGGACAGGAAAACCAAGAGACAAACCTATTAAGAAAAAGACAAAATCAGAGCATTATCAGTTTTTCTTTTCTTCTCTTCTTAGTTTGTTTTGTTTTTCACCAGTGACACATCCTGCAGACCATCCTTTGTTGTGGGGCTACCTTCTGTATTCTGGGATGGTTAGCAACATCCTTGGAGATGCTCATAAAGGCAGTAGCAAAGGACCACTTTCATCCACCCTGTATGGCATCCATGTCACTGCCAATGTCTCTTGAGGAAAAGCTGTCCCAGAAAGAGAACCACTGCAGTGTTTGAGGGCAGCTCTCTCTTCATTCTAAAGCCAGGCTCTGACAGCAGCTGGCATCCTCAGCTGGCTGAAGAATCACCTATCTGATCCAGGCAACACAGTGAGAAAGGAAGGCAGCATTGAAAAGTAGAGGCTTCATGCTGCTATCAAACATGCAGTAAAATTACAGGAAGATGAATTCTAAACAAGCCAAGCCTCCTGAGAAAAGACTGATTTTTCTGACCTGGATTACATATTTGTTCAACTGTGGCTGCAGCATCTGAGGGTTGAAATATGGGCAGTTCTGGACAGAGAGAATGGTGGCTTTGCAAATCTTTGTAGTTTTCACCATCTCTGCCATCACCTTTTTATTACCATATTCTGTGCCTTCCCCATCCCAGGACTTACCAGGTTTGACCCTTCATAGCTTCTGAGATCAGTCAGTCAGGGTTGTGTGCCCACAGTGTGGATCTTGGCTGGCCTTATTTCATCTGCCTGTTCTAAAGCCAGCCAATGGAACAGTTTCATTTGGACCCTAAGGAATGAAGGCAGAGAAGAGAAGTTCACTCCCGAAAGTGCTGTTTCAAATACATATTTTTTTAGGCTTCTAAGATCATATGAGAGGAGGGGTGAGAGAGAGAGAGAGAGAGAGAGAGAGAGAGAGAGAGA